>NC_092817.1:140970798-141125798 GCF_023375885.2 Dermacentor andersoni | reverse complement strand
TTCCATCTAGATTTATTGTTTCATGGCGTAAAACATGAAATGCGCTCCTGGCCCTGTTCTGTAAGTTGAAACACCGTAGATGTTTAGGACGCTTAACAGGTCCACAGTTATCGGTTGTCTTTGCATTGGTCATGCAAAATACCGATACGTAAACGCATGAACACTCAATTCATGCATTTTAACAGCAATAATTTTGGCAAATGAAACAACATACCCGTATCCACTGTCGAAATACCTGATACACATGGCCGCCACTACAACAAACACCTATGCAACGAAATGACCTGTAAAACGAGGGGTATAGCTTGCCCGGGCCGAATTCATACCTTTCATGTGTATTGTGAACGCCTCTACAGCAAAAACCACTACATCTTCCTGTACAACGAAGTAATGCAGGGGTACTCGTGGTTTAGTCGGTTGGTCTACAACGAACACACGTAGCAGCACAGCCACTTCCATCTGTAGTCACAAGAGAGCACAGTTGCATATGGGAATTGGCGGTTGACACCGCAACAAAGTCCGCGCGGGAGGGTCCGGACGCCGACGAAAGTGCGGACACTAACCAAACCTAACCTAACTCGCCAGTTAGACGCGTAACATATTCACGTGTCAGCAAGGCATTTCGGTGAAGCATGTCAACTTTTTGGTGCTCATGTTAACTGCGTTGTGTGTCTTTGACGGCACAGGATAGCACACCATGCGCTGCCATAGTGAGGTGGGGTATCTGTGTCTATTGCTGAGTGATGTGTAAAGTGCGCTATTGGATCTTGCCGTTAATGTGCAGGAGTTGGCCGACGTTGAAGGGGACTTGGAGAAATGAAGGTTTATTTACATTATGTAAAGAATTAGAAGCAGGTAAAATAACATTAAAAGTTCATCGAAGGCCGGCAGCAAATAGTACGCTGCTACCCTTGACAAGAAGAGGGTCTCTCCCTTTCCGATGGTTCTCTAGCTTATAACCCCTTCAGTCCGTCGGGGTCACGTCATATTCAGCCAGTCGTCGAGCCCACGCAGGTGTCATTTTCATCCAATCGGCGAGCCCGTGCCGGTGTCGTCATTTTCATCCAATCGTAGGGCCCGTGCAAATGGCCTCATGTCATGTGAGCGCTGTACAATGGCGCATCCGTCCGGCGTTGATTCCTCACCTGGATATCCTTGAACGACCTTCTAATGCTGCAAAGCAGGTTTTCTCTGGACTAAGGTCAACTACCTCGAACTGTGAGGGCTCCATGTACACTTTCGGTAAGCGGCAGAGATGGGGGCAGACAAAAGCTCCACGCGCGATACATAAGGGCGGGATAGGAAGGCCTATCTGACGGGTCGAATAGCATGGTCGACGGGCGTGTGCGTTCCACAATTAAAATGCGACGGTCAGTGGTTGTGTTCGGAGAACTAGACCGATGCCAATTAATGGTCCGTATCTAAAAGCGCGAATGCACAGCGCTGTGCATGATCGTTATACACCGTCTTCTTAGCGTGTGGCTAAAAAAATAAACGCCGCTAAGATTATGCAGGGGGATTAGTGCTGTAAGTCACGTGGTTTTATATCATCGATAGTTTAATGCATCGCATTATAGAGGGAGTACACGTCCGAAAATTCTATCCGTCAGTCCGTTGCCAAAATATGTGGGCAGGTCCCGGAGATAATGAGATACCGGGCAGACCGTGGCACGGTGTTCAACCTCTTCAAAGTACTGCGAGAGAATGCGCAGTTTAAGCACATTGTGTGCGCTTTTGAGAGTGGGTGGCAGGCGTTGCGTGATAATGACTTATTGTCTGTACAAATATTACACGCATTGGTGCAAAACAGTGCACGGGTCCCTCTGCCGCCATCTACGGACGACTACGTGTCTACCACAAGAGGAGAAGTCGCGTATGCGTAAGTGGTATCCGCAACGTGAAAACACTAAAGTACGTTTGATACTTCAGCACCCACAGAGCTGTACTAAGTGTACTGGGACCAAACACGCCCCAGGGGAAACATGGCAAAGAAGCACAAGACACATACAAGACCGAAAAGCAAAACTCTACGTGTAATGAATGTGAAATACAAGACTACGTGACTGTACATATATACGATGTCTTTAATTCCGCACTCATACCCAAACAATACCCTTCGCACAATCCCTGTAGAAGACAGTCGCAATAGTAGCAGAAGCAAGCCGAGCCGAATATAACGCTACGGAACGGATAATTTTGTTCAGGGAGGTCCGCAATTTATTTTTCTATGTGACAGCGCCAAATAGCCCGTTGAGCGAAAACGCCGGCGCCTGTCATCTGTATGAGAGAAGCGGCGCCTAATTTCCTATTAGCAGCGACGCCACGTCACAGAGCGCGCCTCGACGGAGTTTCCATTGGCTGTGACGCCACGTCACGAGCTTGCCCCGACGAAGCGGATCGGGCGAAAGGGAACACCTGCTGCGTGTGTGTCTTCCACGTGCTGCTCGCGCTGTCATTCGCCAAGCGCCGTCCCATGGTTCAAAAAGTAACTATAAGTTGTGGAAGAGCCACCACTAGGGCACACATAAACAAAGCTGTTGATGGTTGTGCCACTGCGTTACCACAGTTGGGCGCTTTCTTTGATGATGAAAATCTAAATTATTGCTTCCGCAATTTATTTCGTCTTTGTTTTTCTCATACCTGAAACCGGATGATAAACACACTTTTCCTTTGTGTTTTTTAACTTGTTCAGGGTTGCTGCTTGGCAAGTACATCGATAGATGGCGCCATAGATCGACAGACTCACTCACAGTACACAGACTCTTACTCGCTCCACGCTGGTTTTAAAAGCAAGATATCGAGTATTAGTAAGTGACGAAAGATGTGAATAGATATTAGTATGTACGGGAGTGAGTGTCGGTGCGTCTGAATGGACATGAATATGATGAGTATAAATATGAGTGAGAGCCGGTTAACGTGAGTAGGAACGAAAGTCAATGAGGTAGAGTTTGAGTGGACCTGAGTGTGTATAACAGTGCGTGGCGGTGAGTGGGATGAGACCCGAGCATCAGAGTGAGTGGGTGTCGGAAGGTGTCAATGGAAGTGACTATGAACACAGGTGTGTGTTGGTGAATAGGAGTGGGCCTGAATATAAACGTTACGGAATGCCGACAAGCGTGAGCGCACGTAAGAGTTAGCGAGCACGTAGCCTCCAAAAATATTGGTGAGTGAGTATGAGTGAGCATTCGTTTATTCTGCCAAACTATGGCTGGCTTCACGATGCTGTGCGCCACCGTATCCAGCGCGAGACTACGTCAGAGAACATGCAACAGGATATCGAATTTAGTTTTCCGGTATTATGTGCCAAAACCACAATCTGATTATGAGGTCCGCCATAGTGAGGGAGTCCGGATTCATTTGTTTGGGTGCACGTTCTGTGACGTGCAACCAAACATGATGTGTTTAGGATGAGATAGAACTACTCTAGCTTATATGCGTTCAATGTTTAAAAATATACTCTTCGAGTGACCGATATAAATTGGATAGGCCACGTGGATAGCTAAGGTCGACCACGATCTCTGATGTCGCGACGAGTTCAGCTCTTGTGAACGTGACGTGTGGCTTTTCCTCACAACCTTGATTTGTCTCGCGCGAAAGATGGCGGACCACCACGTATCTCTGTTGCCGTAGGTAGCAGATATAGTAACTGTATTTTCGAGCAGCCTTTAGTGACCTATATCAGTAGCGTAAGTACTACGTTTTTGTCGTTCTAAGCTTATCCAGGTGGCACGTTGTTTGGTTCGGTTCAATGCTTGTTCTTGCTAGTGTGTCTTACTATACGCTAACAAAATCTTAGCGAGGCTGTTTTTTTACAAATATCAGTAACGTGCACTGCGCTTACAATGCGGACTTTCTTTTCGAGCCGAAAATCAGCGCATGTTGTCAACCCAATTGCATCTACCGCTTCGCTTGCCTGGCGCCCTCTATGTTGGTTTTGCAAGGAACCGTTCCTCAAATGTATGAGAGAGGAACATTACTCCATTGAAAGACAAATTCAGGGCAGAACGCCGGCACAAGGGTAACTTTACTTTTTCTTAGAGTGTTAGCGCCTCCGACGAACTGCATGGTGTTTGATGTGCAGCACTTTGTAACTCTCGATTATAGTGATTATTCCAGTATCCAGTGGCATCGCGTGGTTGGATGTTTGCCTTGTGTTGATATGATGGGGCACCCGTGTGTACAAATTGCAGGGCTGTCGCAAGATTGCCCAAGAAGTGATTTGTCAGTGACGAGCTTTTCTTTGCACGGAGGAAAAGAAAAAGCAAAGTAAACCACAGCCCAGCTTCAATGACGAGAGACAGAGGGAGCCAGAGAAAACGTGGCTGCCACTTCAGAAAATGCGGCAAGACGAGCGTAGAGCAATCGGAGCTGCCTACAATCTGTGACATACTTTGCGTCCATCTATTGCGTCCATGTGCTCTTTGTAAATAAGAACGATAGTAACTTTCTTATCAGAATAAAATTTCTCACTTTCTTTCCCATGAATGAGATCATTTAAGCTTACCATTATATTTAAAAAAAATGTGTAGAAGGTCACAAGCGTGCAATGAATAGTAATGAGGAAGAGAAGTGCACCATTGTAATATTAAGTTGTCTGTGCGCTTTTACACATCTTGGTCTGCGGTCTACGAGGAACGTTACAACCAGATTGAAATGATAAGCGACTTGTGAAAAAGAAGTAAAGTAACTGCAGCTGACGCCTTTCAGTGGGACAGGTAACAAATGAATAAAAGCTTGTTGCTGAAGTCTTTTAAACGTTCCTTTTGTCAAAAGTAGTCGGCAGAAAACATGCTTCCGTTTCTTACATTTCTTTAAGAAGTTGCGGTTCTATTGCGTGTAAAACACTCGCGCATATGACTATTAGCCAAATTACTTTAAGAAATGTTGCTAAATCCTGGAGCATTGTAGCTAAGGGAAGCTGTGTGACCTACGTGGACTCAAGAGGAGGACCAATATGCCTTTCATACACATTCCCGGCAATCCAAGCTACACAAACCTACGCAACAAGCTTTCTATGTCAGTTTTTACTCCAACTACTAGCTATACACAGGGCGACTGAAGCTGTCGACAGCTTTGCTAACATCAACGAGACCCACTCCCTCAAAGCTGCTTCATATGGCGCGATTGGGGAGAAAAAAAAAATCCTTCAGCCGCACACGCCGCAGAGCGATTTTCGCTGACAGCTTTCGCATGCATTTGCGGCAGCGCGATTTCCGTCGCAGCGATGCGCATGGTTGCCTCCTGCTCACGTAGTATCTATGCCTGCATCGTTACATAAAAACAACATGAAAACTAGTCAAATATTCGAATTTTCCCATTTTTTTCTCGATAATAGAATAGGTACACCATTTTTTAACCTTAGAAAGCCTTGAGTCTTTACGATAGCTTGCGGATACGGTGAGTGAGGCGCTGCACAACACCGCAAGTATGAGCGTGGCGCTTGTGCGGCGTCGGTGGGGTGGTTCCGTTTAGTACACTCTAGTTTTGTTGTTACTATGGAAGCCACAACTTTTTTCCTGTAAGAGTACTTGCTTTTGCAGAAGAACAAGCTACTATTAAGTGTGCATGTATAAGCAACTGGCGCATTTTGTAGCGATGAAGAGGTTGACGACGGTGGCGATCAAGTGGTTACGTGCCTTATGTTGAAGTGGCGTCCTTCTTCCGACCTAGATAGCGTGCAGCTTCTCCTTTTAAACGAATTGTGTGAGCGGAAGAAAGGAAAAATGTTTATAAAGCTCCTAAGCAGCAAACGCTGGTGCATACGCCCTAAACATAGCCAAAACTGGCGCGCGACATTGCTCCACAGAGCTACCAACGCGTGGTAAAACAGAAAAGCGCCTATTTTGACGGCGCTTTATTTCGTCACACACATTGCCCCCTACCACATCGCGCCTATCGCTGCGATTGAGCGACGGCGCGACCAACTTGGAATCCAGTCGCGGAGAGCTCACGACGTCGCGGCGGTCTCTGAGCGACGGAATTCGCTCTGTCGCTGACTGAAATTCGCGCTATGTGAAACAGCCTTCAGTGCATTTAAGGAGGAGAAGGAGGAAGAAACTTTATTTTGCAAAGGAATTTGGGACCTCCCACGCCCCCTGAGTCCCCGCACGACCCCACGGCACTCAAACGTTCACGTTTAAGCAATTCAACAAGTGACCGGAACGCTATGGATATACGAATTTATTCGTACACTTCTCGTATTGCATGTCTTTGAACAGGCGTGCTACAGTCAGTGTTTATTGGTTACAGGCACATGGTCTGGACAGCTGTAAAAGAAGTTCTACCACTCTTGATCACTTGAAGTCTATATCTTCCTGGGAACCCCTGTCTTGTTTAGATAGATGTGATGTAGCTTATGGGCCTTTACAGTGAATGTTTGTTGGGAAATGGCGCAGCTGTCTCCGTGTGGCGGCGGCAGTGGTCTGGCTGGTGCGCCGGATATCTGGGTGTTCTGGTTTCTATGGAACACACACTGCGAAGAGTGGAGCTGGCGTACTGTAAAGGAGCATGCGTTGCATAAAGCGTACAATATAGAAGGGCTAAGCTTGGTTACACTCAAGCGTTTAGAGCGGCATCAGGTATAGTGAAGGAGTTTCACCACACATAGAGAAGTGTTTGCAATTAATTGTGCGCGTAGCTGTTTCAAGCTTGCAAAGAGCCTAGAGTATGTACAAAACACACCAGCGCAGAACTTTGCTATACACTCCTCTTCTACATGTAACCTTTCGCTGCTTTTACAGCGTAAGCTGTTATGGGCTCAATTCAATATTCGTTTCGGTTGGCACTGTCACCCGCGGTCGCCGGTGTCTATCGCAGCTATAGCCGGGAACGAGAAAAAATACCCAGAACCCGCCGGGATCGACCTTGGGCCCTCTACCCGGTGTTAGCTACTCTACAACTGCGCCGCGCCAGCGATTGCTAGCTGCTGCGGAACCATGCCCTATGCAGGCCTACTAGCGAGCGAGGAGTCACGGGGTAGTATGAGATGCGCGCCGCGCAGCGTCGATGCCTGCACACTTTGCATTGCAGTAGCTTGTATTCCACCAGGCGTCACGACATGTAGCAGTTGCATCGCATCGTGCCACGTGTGAAGGGATGTGGTATATGCGCCGCGCAGTCTCGATACCACTGTTTACGCGTCGATACACGTTATGGCGCCTCCTCGCAAGCTGCGAACCGCTGTGGAAGAAGCGAATCGCAGAGGTACGCGCGCGGCTGCAACCAGACTACGTCGGGCTCAGCAGACCGCTATACAGGAAGCAGCATAAGCCACCGTTCGCCGTCGGGCGGACTATTCGTTATCGTGTAAAGACGCTTCGAGTCTTGAAGCAATTTATGATGGTCTCCTATGGAGCCGCTCCTCCAGCTTATGCTGTGTCTGTGCTGCTTCTGCCGCGTAGGCCTGTAACTTTTTTATGTATTAGTTGCTGTATTTGTACAGCTACACGAAAGTCTTTTGAAAAGTTTTGAAAAAATCGCAATTACTAATTTGCAGGTAGTAGGTGATCATGTTTGTAAAATTGTGAAAGTATCATTCCCCGTAATCGACCGACTCAGAAAGCCGTATGGCTGCCATAGTTTGTTGGAAATACTCACCTCTGGTTGTAATAAATCAAGCAAATGTAGCGGGATGGGTGAGGGAAAATTAATGGAATGACCATAAAGCGAAGTTTTGATGGACTCAATATCTTATAGGATACCTAATTATAAAAAAAATGATACGAAAGGAGAGAGTGCGGCAATAATGAGCTTAAAAGGTGACGCAGTCCCATTTTGTGTAAACGCATTTTTTTCATGCTTTGTCAGGCCGTCAGCTCACTTTTAGCAATAAAGTTTATACCTCCTCCTCCTCATCCCTTGACGAGGAAAGAGTAAACAATGTATGCTGGTTACTTTTCGTCTGGTACCACTATGTCTTTTGGTTGGAGCCTAGTTTATTGGTAATTAAATCGTAATGACATCTTTGCACAATTCTTAAGTGTGATAAAGGAATAAAGACGTTCGTGGTTCTCATATGCCTAAGGTTAGAATTCAAGGTCCCCAGCTGAATGTGTCCAGTAGGTTGGCTCATTGACACATTGGCTTATTACGCGCTGCTTACCTCATGGAAAATATATGAGAGAGATGCAAGGAACAACGTAAAGCGCATCTATAAGCAGTCAGCTTGTAGCTCAATGATGCCACAGGAAATAGAAATATTTCTTTGCACTTTAGAAATGAGAAAATGAATAATGAATGACAAATAAAATGACCATAATGAAATTAATAATGTTAGATGACCAGTAAAAAGTTCTAAAGGTTCAGGAGAAACAAGGATATCGCGATGTGCAACACGTAGCAAAACAGGGGCGACATCTACGGTGCCTTAATAGGATGTTCAGGGAAAGACAGTGTGTGGTCCTTGATTTCCCAAGTGCATTAAATGCGAAGCGTGTTCACTGTTTGACGACATGTTGTTGATACAGTTCATCAAAAAACGCTCAACAACATCAGAATAGAAACAATGGAGTTCTGGTAGGGAAGCAGGCGGTTTTTTCGTTTCGGCCGCTAGAAATTCAGCCGACTAGAAGATCGATGATGCTTGAAGCGCCACAGTAGACCGCGGAACGTAGCGCGGGTCGATTATTTCGCCGGATTGACGCGTCATGGCACCACGGTACTGCTTTCTCCGTCTGCACGTCCGATGTCTTGCACCGTGGTCGCTCAGTTTGGAGAATAACCTCCACATTCAGAAATGTGTCTTAACTTGAAGCTCATGCTCGACTTGATATAAATGATGCCTGGTGGGAACGCGCCCAGGACGCTCATTGCGTTTTTTAGTGCGTTCACGACAGGTGTCATTTAAATCAAGTCAAAAATGAGCTTCAAGTTAAGATGCATTTCCGAATGCCGGGGTAAGACATAGCGCGGAGAGACCGACACAGATTGATATATATCAACTTTTATGCTAAGCTGGAGACGTTAGCCTGGATGATCGCCTGGCATGCTACTTCAAGTGTTTTGTGATAAATATGGTACATGCAGTGATCACATAAACCAAAACAGCACTTGCAATCACAGATATATAGACACACAATTAAGACGTACACAAATTTCCGTTTAGCCTCGTGTGAAACACTACCAGTGCTTTCGTAGCGTGCAAATGCTCTGGTGGTACTTTTACATGGGCGGAAAATGTGCCGAAGCTTGGAGCTCAAGTGAGGCTGCAAGCGTAGTGTGGCCTTCGAAAGCTATCTCTCACTTTCTAAGGATTGGCGGCAGCCGTCACGAAGTACATTTTGCAAGTCCCCAGGAACAATACACAGACAGCACGTAGGTGAGTCTGACGTAGTAGACGAGAAATAGTAGCTGGTTATTGGGAGTAAAGGGAAGGCAAAGAACCGCATGTTTGGAATCGCCACCAAACGATCTTTAACGAGTTTCAGCGGGCAACGAGGAAACAGGTTGCGTTAACATCCGATTTCATTGGCAACGTCTGAGCCTAATTTTAACGTGCAACTTCTTGATCTGGACGCGTGATGTTCCTCGCTCGCGTAGAGCAGCCCAACTGATTCGGTTGCCTACTGTTGGACCTATTTAGCCGCCCTCTCGCAGCAAGTGTGCTAGTGACTCCGGAATCCGTTACTTTTGTTGGCAACACTGTACAAGTAAACAAAGATGACTGCGAAATCTAGGTTCACGGCGGCGCTTCCGCTTCGTGCTGTACTAAAATTTCTTGTTTGTGGCGTAGAATCGAGGTGCTCCGTCGGAGTCGAAAGGGTCCTTGCTGCCGATTACTTTGTTTTTATAGGTGTCAAGGATATCAGCGACAAAACCGCCGAAATAGTTGCACTGTGCACGCGAATGTCCGGCCAGCCTAGTAAGCCGCATCAGTATTTTCTAAAGACAGAAAGCCTTTCAAGCGAGCCGGAGGATAAAAAAAGGGAGCACGCATAGGAAATATGCAAGCATGTGTTCGCGGTGTGCTCCACGTATACTTGACTGTTTTCGACCTTCATAGGCAACTCCACACTGTGAATAGTACAGCTATTCATCACGTAGTATCGTAAAATATATAGACAGCAACGTCTGTCGGGATTTCCGAATGCAAATATGGATATTGTGCACTGATAGAACGAGGCTAAAGACCGTAAAGTTACCTGGTCAGTGTGTCTTGGGCTAAACACAAATGAGAGTTGCTTTTGTGAGTTGGTCTACACCTTTCCCATTATGGTTAACCGATCTGTGTGACAAGGTTCGGGCTCGCAGTACGTATTGTTCGAGCTAGGGTCTAGGCTTTGCAACACAGGAGACACCCGCCACCCGTAGGAATGCTAAAACCCCGGTGAAACATGAGAAGTAAATGATAGCCAATTGGGACCCAGTTATGTTTCTTCCATTAGGTTTCCGAAATTTAGCGAGTTTTTCTCTTGAGGAATGTCACTTTTATTAGTGTAAATGGATGACTTGGAAGAGAATTGAACCAGTTCTAATCGAATTTGGCTCTGTGCACAGTGTCGAAAAGCAAGCTACCCGCGATGTGCGCAGGTCTAACGCTCCAAAGCTGGAACGAGCGCAGTTTGCAGTTGCTTCTAAATTTCTTGCGACCTAATGAACTGACAATGCATCTAGTTGAATGAGAAAACAGCATCATCTGCTTACACCGCTAAACTAAACCGTGCTACTAAAACGATCTGTCACCTTGCGGCATAATATGTGTGTCATTCTCAACTTAAAACCTTCCGAGCTAGTTATGGTTCTTGCTAACGGTACCTGTGAAGAAATGTCCCTTAGTGAGAATATTCCTCTTGCTTAAGACACTAGTAATGCTAATTGTGGGGTACAAAACTAAGCTAACCAAATTTAAGAGAGCTTAAACGTACATCGCCAACTTATTACTATAACTACTAGGCAATGCTGGAGCGCACGCTGTAATGTGAGAACCTGCGACTGAACCTAAATCGGCCGGTTGTCGACGCGGCCGCTAGGGGGGCAAGCCTTTCGCTGGAGTCGCGAATAGCGCACGCCATCTTCCTTTCCTTTACACAGGAAGTGCACTTCGACGTGAGCGCGACTTCAAGCTGCGCGGGTATTCAATACGCCGTTACAATTCCCAAAATACTGTTGTCAAAGTGGAATAGTGGGACGAAGAAACTGCATATTTTCTGATAATAAGTAACGCAATTGTTTACTTTGAACAGTGTTTGACTTGAAATCAGAAATGAGGCGAAATCTATTGTCAATAAGAAAGTCAGGAAACTTTAAAGCAAGGCCCTGGATACACCGCAGGATGAAGGAACATCGTTTTTGTTGTTTTCTTGCTGAAAGCCGTGGCGAGGACTCGATACTACTAAATACTCAGCCCTAGGCCAAGTGGCGCGCTGGGCAGTTTATGCTGTTTCTGGAGCGAGCGCGACGCAATACCTAGATAGCTTCGTTTGGGCATTTACATACAGACATAAAAGCAAAATGTGCACTTCGCAGACATAGCCCATGCTACGAAGCTTGTCAAAGAAATATTACTAGTGTCAACGTACTGCTCACTACTGCAATAGTCCAAACAACCAGCCTCTGGCGTTACTGAAAGCACGGTGGAGTTTTCTGCGACCTGAGCTTCGGATGCGGGTCGACAACTTCGTTATGGATGCACAGAAAGCTGTCGCGGCAATTTGGATATTTATATACAGTAAAATGAAGATATTGCGCCATGTGGTGATCAGTGTTTTGCAAAGTATTTGGCAGAAAGCTGATTATCAAGCATCGTTCGGGGTTTAGTGAAGCGTTACCAGACGGATGAACATGTGTAAGGCGAGCTAATGATTGTGTTATGCGATCATGTGTAAGACGGCAGAAACAAGGCTACGAGGACGACGGCGACGACGATGATGCTGGGGTGGAAATGGCATGATAGATAATTTTTGCACTCCGGGGAACATATGTTACGCTGCTGCGCCGCACAGGTCAGAACAATAGTTTAATGTAATGTTGAGGCTTAAGCAGTGCACCATTTACAAGCAACGCCGAAACACGCACCAAATCAGGCGGATGCTCAGCGTAAGGGGTCGACGCCGCGATGTCACGAGGACGAAAGGGAGATATGATGCTTCTCAGGTGAAAGAATGCTGATGTGAGGTGCATACAAACAGAAGTACGACACTTAATTAAACACATTTAGGCATTATGTGCCCCATTGTGTCACAGTGACACGTATGCATTTAGGATAATTGATCAAATATAGGCACATACGCTGTGGCCCAAGAATGGGGTAGCCCAAATATAACACATTTAAGGAAATCATAGATACCGCTAAATCTCATGCGCTATTACAAGACAACCGTCTGTTTCTTGTTTAGATACCCTTGAGCGGACATTATGCTATGCACATGTTTTATGTACTGATTTATTGTTTATTTACGCAGCAGAGCGTCCTTATTAATTTGATTTGATCTGTAGATTTGTATAAGCTCTATGCAAACTGAGTATTTCATTTCAGCACTACTTGGAAAATGAAGTTCGTGTGTTGCGTGTATGGCAGTGTTTTTATTATTCAGTGTACATGAACTTTTACTTAATGCCGTTGCATATGGCTCGCTTCTCTTAATTGGGTTTGTCTTGTGTTTTTCTTGTTTACATTTACTTTTTGTAGAATTAGTATGTTTGTTTGTGACATGTTGTATGTGTATGAGCATTTCTGGGAGAATTAGTAGCTACAATTTCTCCACTGCGCATTGGGATAGCCGACTATAATGCAGGCATACCTCCTTTTGTGTGCGATTAGTCAACGACTACAACGACTAATAAACTTGAAGCTAAAAACGAAAGACAGTGACGACAGGATGGACACGGACAAGCGCTTGTTTGTGTCCTTCCCATTGTCATTGTTTTCTCCTTTAGAACCCTTTAGAGCTTCCTCCTCCGGCCGAGCGTTATTTTCTACATTGCAATAACGTGAGTTAGTTTGGTGTGTATGTGTTTCAGAGAATCTTTTTATTCTTCTCCGCTACACTTATATTTCTATGGTTCACTTTGTTGAACCACAGCACAGCTCAGGAGCACAACAGTGCGTGAAGCAGATGTGGTTTTGGGTGCAGAGTAACTAATTGTTGCTGTTGGGAGACTCAGCCGTATTTTCGAGATTGTCCTCAATACGATGAAACTGTTTTTCCCTTGTCAGCCTCTCATATGTAAGAAGCATAGCATTCGCCTGAGAACTCGTGAAAAGGGGACAATAAGTTTGTGCCGTCTCAGCCAGGGCTAGTACTTGCTTGTTACATCGGCAAAGCTCACCATCTGTACAAAATTTGCAGTTGCAAGCCTCACCGGTAAAGCCTAAATGGGAAAATGAAGCCCCTGCAGCTAGCATTATTTCATTAGAATAATTTTTCGCAGTTTTTTTCCTAAAGGAACAGCTTAATACTTTCAAATCAAAATAACATGTTGAAGTGTTATTCCGCAATCAAAATCTACAAAAATATTAAAAAAATATAAGGACTTTTCGACTCGCATCTATTGATAGGAATGGCGTATCACCAATGTAAGAAATAAAAAAAAAGCTATTAGAAATCGTGCGTAATGCATTAAGGGCTCTGTGTTCTCGGGAGATACCTATATATATGAGCCGATTACTATATGTGCAAATTTCATGTCGTAAGCTGTTGCTTGATTAGGCAGAACCAATTTGCATTCACTCGGATCGTCAGAAATTAACTACCCTGACGCACGAAGAAACTCGGAAATAGATACAAAGAAGCCTTTCAGATTAAAAGCACGCTTCGTAGTTCGCGGCATGGAACACGAAAGCAGTACTACAGTACGAGGGTTGAAGAACAGCTTGCCTATTCTGCGAATGTAGCGTGAACGCCCAACTGAGTGAGCTAACTGTGCAGTCGTAATAAGCACCCAAACGTTTACTGTTTCTGAAGAGGTTTATTCACCATGACTTAGCATCCGCAGAAACCGCAACGGGAGCCATATTGTAATAAAATTTTGGACACTTTTCGGGCAAATAAAATGAAACCGAATGAAAATGACGGCGAATCTAATTCAATCAATTCTGGGTTTCACGTGCCATAACCACGACCTGGTTATAAGACGTGTCCTAGTTGCAACTCCGGACAAATTCCGACCTCGCTGTTGGGGTTTCTTAACGAGCGCCTAAATCTAAGTACACGAGTGTTATTGCATTTCGCGAACATCAAAAGGCAGCTGCCGCGGAAAGAATCGAAGCCGTGATTTTGAGGTCAGCAGCGACACCATAGCCACTGGACCACTGCGGCGGGTGGGTTATGGTAAACCCAGTATTTTTCGAGTTCCGTTTACAGAAATCCGGTAAAGTATGTTCAATACCTGAATTGCGGCTGCCACAAATTCTGAATTTAAGAAAAGCGACCAGGTCTCACACAAGCCAAAAAGCCTTGGAAGTCAACAATCTGCGCCTCATACAATGTCCGTCGTATGGCGGTCGTAGCTCAATCTTTCAGTCGGACTAGATCCTAAAAATAAAGCTGCTCGTATTTTGCAGCACAGAGTACCAGAATTCACTGCTATATACTCTAGCTGGCTGTCGTGCTTGGTGCCATTGCTGATGTTCGCGGGACTGAAAAACGCTTGTGTTCCTCTCTACGTGGATCGGTTTCAGCACCGTGCCGCGTGTCAATGAAGTTACCAGGCAAGTTGAAAAAAAAAACATTTCAAATAAAGTAGCTACTTGAATTTCATTAAAGTCAACAAGGTTATTTTTAACTACCTGATCGGCGCGCACCGTACACAAATGAAGCACCTCTTATACTGAGATGCAAATAATAATAAAAACTATGCGACTGTTTGTTTATTTGTTTGTTAGTGAGGAGCCAGAAGTGATGTTAGCTCCGACTAATGCTTAGACTTGTGCGGTTGAATGAGCCGGCAACGTATTCGCTTGACCAGCCCACGGCATTCGTTGCACTTCGCGCTAAACCTCAGTGATAAACGGTGATAAACAGTGATAAACGGCAGAGCTTAATGTTTCCCCCTTGTAGCGGGAAGCACTACAGATCCCACGCACAATTGAAGTAGCATATTTTACTAAACCTCACCGAGCGCTACACAACCGGGCGCACAAGAACTCTGGAGGCATGAAGGTCTCATCATACGTGGGAAGCAGCAGAGCACTTCGTCGATGTCCGTTTTCTTCTAAATGGTGTCGATTTCACGCATAACATGTTTACTTCTGAAGATAAGCAAATAGTCCCACGCCACGTCCTTTTGACCTCATCCTTATGTAGCCACACGCCGGCTGGGATAGTGAGTACGACCCGAGTGCACGTGTCGAGCACGGGCCGGCTCTACAACCGTTGCGTACGTCACAAAGTGGGCCGTACGCAACACTTGTGAGAAAGGGAGGGTTAAGAAAAGCGATCCGACGGCTGTTTGCGAGGACGCAGTTTCGGTAAAACGTGTGATTGCGTCGTGTACGATGGGACGAGCAAGAAATAAATAAATAAATAATGGGTTTTCAGCCTCTTCTATCAAAAAAAAAACCCACACTGACTGACGTCGCAATAACACCTCGCATGGTGATGCAGCATGTTTTGACCATGAGCTATAAGGAACCTATAAAGAGTCTGTAATCTGATCCACGTAGCTTCTCCTATTTATTTGCAGTTTGTTAAGATGAAGGGAGTACTGTTGGCGGCTATTCTTTCTAAATTCAATAAGTTTCTTTCGACGTTGACCTGTAGCTCTGCAAAAGCTTTCAGCGACAGTATGTATATACCGCGAAATTTTTCACTCTGTGAAACGATGCATTCGTTCAGTTTCGAGGAACAAAATTTTACTATTATTGGCCGTGTTTGGACCAAGACGTACATGCCAGATGGTGTGCGCGCGAAATGCTGTCACCAAGAAACGTAAGGTTTAAAATACGGGTGAGCGACTCACGAACAACACTCACTGACTGCGCCCAGGTTTACGCACGACTATGAACAAGCCAGGAAAAAATCCGAGTCATGACGTCGTGATCTCTCGTCATGTTCAAGGTCATTGAGTCGTGAATTCAGTATTGCGTTTTCATTCCTAACAACACTGCTCATGATACCAGGCAGGATTTCGTCATGTCGAGATGGATGGATGCGAAACTTTAATAAGGTCCTGAGGTACGCGACTCAGCGCGCTGCGGGCCGCTCCCACGTTGGGACAGTCAGGCCCTGCCCGACCGCCGCATCGTGGGCCCTCTGGACAGCCCATAGTTGCGCCCCGGCATCGGGGCTCTTGATAGCGGAGAACCACTTGTCCTCATTGCTTTGTTCTGTGCCTCGTAACGAGGGGCAACGCCAGAGCATATGGTCTAGGCTAGCGATGTCATTGCAGTGCCTGCAAGAACTAGTGGCATAGGTGTCGGGATAAATTTTATGGAATAAAGCCGGGTTGGGATATGACCCTGTTTGCAATAATCTGAGGGTCAATGCCTGCGTTCTATTTAACTTCTTGTGTGGAAGGGGAAAGTCTCTCCTGCCGAGATAGAAGTGCTGCGCAATTTCGTTGTATGTGGTCGGTTGATCTCTGTTCTCCACCACGGCGGGCCGGCGTTGGAGTTCTCCATGGTCACGGAAAGCGAGACCTCGCGCCTTGGAGTGGGCCAGCTCGTTGAGGTTTGTGGGGCCTCCCATGATGGATCCCATGTGAGCGGGGAACCACGTGAGAGTGTGGGTGGCGATGCTTTTGCCGTCGAGGATGCGACAGGCTTCCTTACACACGGCGCCAACGCTGAAGGCGCGAATGGCTGCCCTGGAGTCGCTAAAGATATTGGCATGTCCATCGTCCAGGAGGGCCAAGGCAATGGCCACTTGTTCGGCCGCACGCGAAGACGTGCTTCGTACCGAAGCGGCGTTAATGGTTGAACCCCTGTGGTTGATTGACACTACCGTGAAATTGTTGCTGTTGCCATACTGGGCCGCGTCAACGAAGCATCTGCCGCCAGGGAGTTCTGTTGCGCGGCGTAGGAGCGCCACCGCTCTGGCCTTCCTTCTTTCTGCGTTGCGCTGGGGATGCATATTGCGCGGGGCGGGCGATATGATGATGTTATCTTTCTGCTCTTTCGGAAGGCCCTGGTAGGCGAGATGATGTCGAGATGAATCAAGTGATTCTACAATGGATGCGACCGCGGAAAGTCTGATTGTTATGTTCGACACCTTTTGTTCCAGTTGTTTTTGATTCGTTCTTACTTCGTTTAGCATTTGCATCATCTCAGCATGACGTGCATCTACTTTTGTTGATAATGTGGCAATCGCAGCCAGGACGTCACTATCATTAGCAGGCCCTGGATTTGTTACAACGTCGCCCGCCAACAACAACATGCCAACATAAGTACACTCCCTTTCAACATCAAAAAGAACTATTGGTCTTAGGAAGATCAGTAGGCAAACGTCATCTGACCGTTTAGTATGTAAGGAGGGGCACTTAATGACCTGCATAACGAAGCAGAAACGACTCAAAAGCGGCCGCATAGCTGCTGCTCCTCCATGCCAACTAAAAGGAAACGATGCCGGCGATGCGTCTATATCTGCGGTGGTGACAGATGCGGCAGTCGATGCCACTGTCCTGGTGAACCCCATCAATGTTGCCGTGTCCTCCCTGAGTGGTGCAGAACCGTTTGGAAAAGGCAGCGTCGATATCCCGGAAGATAATCGCGCGACAGCGACTGATCCGCCGGGCGGCAGGGGCCGGCCATGTTGCTAACAAGACAAAAATCAGCACAAAGAAATAGAAAGAATTCAACACCGGTCACACAGCTGCTGCTTCTCCGGGACCATTCATGGAGGAGAAGCAGCAATTATGAGAAGTTTCGCGAAGTTTTACTGAGTCAACGCGCACCAAATAAAATGAAAAAGAAGGGGGGGAGGCAGTTTCGCCCGAAAGGCGAACAATCGATTGCGTTGGCAAAACAATAGACAGCTATACGAACGAAGGATAGTGGTTTTAGCAGCCGTATAAACTTGGAAACATACGCTTACTACCTGAATTAACGAGCATGACATCAGCACGCGCAAGCAAACATGAAAACACCACACTCGGTGAGCACGGACACACGCTGTCAAAACACTGGCGTGAGCGAGCGCAGCAGCAGTAGCGAGCGAAGTGACCTTTGTCTATAGCTTCAACGCAAGGGTGGCGAGAACAGAGCGCGCACAAAGGTATAAGCCGTCTGCTGGTCACTTTCAAGATACGGCGTGCGGGAGAACGCGCGGCCTTGCAAAGTGCGCACTTGTTGGCTGAGTCTAAGCTGCCCCCCTTCACCCCGCCCCACTCTTCCCTCCCACGCTGCCTCCCCGACTTTGAATATTATACGGAACCTCACGGCGATAGCGACGCCGATGCCGACGGCAAAAACACGCCTCTTGCTATGTCATCATCATCCCTCATCACACCTTTATGTCCCCGTTCCCCCTCCCCCTGTGCAGAGTAGCAGGCTAGAGCACCTTAGCTCAGGCCGACCTCTCTGCCTTCTTTCAATTAAATTATCTCTATCTACTATCGCAATAAGAGTAAGTTGAAATCAGTGACGTCAAACTGACTTACTGGTGTTAGGGTTCTGGCTCGAAATTAAAAACAAATCAAACTTTGAGCTTCATTTTCTCTGCTACAAATTAACATACGATCTCCAAATTAACAATAGCAAAGTTTTCGAAGAATACCTTATCAGTCAAAATTCATGTATTGTTCTGCTTTAGGGCCCCTTTAAAAGGAAGCAAAGGTTGGTGTAGAAAAAAAAAGAAGTGATATATGTCTTAGCGTATATTGAAGACAGACATCTGGAAACACGGGCAATTGGTGATTGTGGCCTTAGTCCAGAAGATACGAGAAATGGCGCACTTGTCGCTATGGAGCTCAGCGCTGAAGTTTATTGTATGCACCGTTAACTTTTGCTCTGGCAAGAACATGGTATGAGGATCCTTTGATGTACTGGAAGCTCGACCACTTATATTAAATGCTGTATCTGTCCATTGCTTAAGCGGCTAGGCACTGAGCGAATCTGCGAGCGTCGGTGCGCGTGTGGGCATCATGCAACTCATCCGCACTTCCCACGACGGCGTGTCGTTGTGCATACCTACCGTCGAAACTTAAGTGGTTCATTGTCGGCTGTTAACACCGACGTCACCGGATCTGTAAGCAGCATCACCACATCATGAATAAAACAGTCATACTGCGCCGCGAAGAATGGCAGTATTGAAAGGGACAAAAATATGGCCGACGGTAATGCATGAGAAATCGTCTGAAGCAAGAAAAGAGTCTAAAAGAAAGTGAAGCCTGAAGAGATGAAAGAATGAAAAAAAAACAAAGAAAATATCAGATCGGTTGTGCTTACGGACGAGAAGGTGTCTTGCAAGGCGGTGTGGTACAAAGTTTGCGTCAATTGCTGCATGTCACGCTAATGCGACGAGTCCGTATGCTGGTTGATCAGCTTTCGTAATATAACCGTTCGGATCTTTTTAGCACTAACTATGCAATTATTATGCTGTATTGAAGATAAAGATATTTTGGAACCGTCACCAAGCTTTAAGGCGGGGTGCTCCCATGGAGAACAACGCTACATTTTCTGAAATACAGTGCTTCTTTCTCTTTCTGAGCCCAATCTCAACTTTTTCCATTACGATGTCTACACCGACAAACGTTCATTACATATTTGAAGCGTTTTCGGGAAAGTTAGTGTCGGTGGGAATAATTGTTATTCTTTAGATAACTTCCTTTTTCGCCCTGAATGAGACATATGTCTTCTAGCAAGGGTTAGAAGCCGGTGTTTTTTATGCACCTGCACTGAGAAAAGAGTGGAGCAGGTCAAGCAAAACGAAGAGCACTGCTGAAGTTAAGTTCTCTTACCTAATGTGGTGGGAAAGTTCTGTGGTGTGTTCGTGTGGTTCAGTTGGTTTAGCTCAGCTACTAAATCAAGGGCGACAGGTGCTATAGGAGTAATGTCACACCGTGCGGTGATGTCATGCTACGGATCCAGAGTAGCTTTTATCCATACAACTTTGCCAATCGCGCGAATTCGCAAAGGAAAATGCGTATTTTATTTATTTATTTATTTATTTATTTATTTATTTATTTATTTATTAAGTATGCGGATTCCAGGTCCAAGCAGAGTAGGCAGAATAACCGTACAGATAATACAAAATAAGTGAATCAACAATTACAGAGAGCAGTGAATTAAGAAATTATTAGAATTAAGTAATTCAAGTCGCAAGGGCGCAATTAAAAGCCATAGCAGAAGTCCTAAACCGGACTTGTCTTTATTTATATTCATTATTTTGGCACTCCCTGCGTCCGCTGAAGTCGACAAGTCAACAACTCTGAACCACGAACGTCTCTAACGTCTATGATTGATCAAAAGGTCAACGTCTTGAAGTCACGTACATATTACGTCTCGCGCACGTGCCGTTTTTATAAGAAAAGCGTGGCTGTTTTTAGGACGTACTATATACATGATTGTTAGGCTACCAGATAACGCCTACTAGATGTACATAAGATGTCGTTCGAGCAGCAATTGGTAGCTATATTTTATTGGTGGACACCGTTTGAACAGTATCACCGAATGTGCGTCCACACACACACACACACACACACATATATATATATATATATATATATAGTTAACTTTTTCGACAACACATGAATAGGTGTCCTTCCAGAGGCGTTCTTTTTTTCAGTTTCCCAATGACAAACATGTTCCCTCGCTTGTTCACATTATAGTTCATGACTATCATGTTTGCACCTCATATGTTTGCATCTACTCTCGTATTTCCACGTTCAGCTTGCTTTTAAAACGTTTTGTAATTCAATGATATACACAAGTATATCATTGAATTACAAAACGTTGATGTTACGTCAAGAAGCAAATGTTACCGACAATCATGCTATGATGTTGCATCATAATGTTTTCGAAAGGTCACAGAGAGCAGCACACGAAAAGCCTGGCACGAGCGAAGATACCTCTCCAGGAGAGCAGGCCCGGTCTCTACTACGGACTCAACTGCTTCCTGGAGAAATCAGTGATATAATATTGAAGGGAGAACACCGTAAGGCGGGAGAAAGGTATAATCTGGCGTGACTGACTGAGCTGAGTTGGGGGGTCCTGAAGAGTAGGGACTCTGCACGCCCGCGAGGCGTGCGTGCGTGAGCACTTATACATTCACGCGAAGTATCTGAGGCATTCTCCCCCTTGCACTGCCACATAGCGCCTACTGATGGCGTAATATTTAACATATCAAGCAATATACAAAAGCGCTGATATGCCAGGCAGTCTCGCGAGTTTTTATTTCTGAGCATTGTTATTGAAATATTATGTTCTATTTACGGTCAGTCAATGAACATATGCTAAACAGTTCCCGCACAGTAATGTGAATCTACAGAATGTCACCTGGGTAACACGGTTAAAGCGCATTTCAGCCTTACACTAATATCCAAAAATTGTACCGAATATCCGGAAGAGATATTTGTATAACATCTTTTCATCGTAAAGAAAGAGGACTTTTGACAGTACCATCAACGTTACTTTCACGTAAACTAGAGCAATTTCAACCTCTATTGGAGGTATTGAATCTCCAACTGATACATCTAATGCAACTCCAGGAAATGTTCGTGGTTTATGGGGAAGCCAAAATTTTCGCGCACCCCTGTTGTGCCCTTCCCCATTTCTTGCTGTAACAACGGCAACTTTTTATGAAGTGTGCTGGATCGCAATGTTTTCATTTTTAAAAATTTCTTATTTATTGAATACTGCAGGCACAAATTGCCCAAGCAGGAGGAGCGTTAAATACGGTTATATAGTTGTTAAAGATGCGAAAACACCACTACAAGTTCAGGTAATGCATAGTGTTGCTCGCTTAAAATGTTAAAGTTACGTCAAGAAGCAAATGTTACCGAAAATCATGCCATGATGTTGCATCCTAATGTTTTCGAAAGGTCACAGAGAGCAGCATACGAAAAGCCTGGCACGAGCGAAGATACCTCTCCAGGAGAGCAGGCCCGGTCTCTACTACGGACTCAACCGCTTCCCGGAGAAATCAGTGATATTATATTGAAGGTAGAGCGCCGTAAGGCGGGAGAAACTTATAATCTGGCGTGACTGACTCAGCACAAGCGTCGCAGGTGCAAAAGCGTTTGTTCGGCGTACGTATCGTCGCAGCAACCATCAAAGCGCCCCGCGACTTTTACAACACCAGTCAGAACCTTGTCTAGATATTAGTATTAAATAACGGCATGTATACAAAAAATGATTTCATTTGCAGTGAATGACAGACAGAGAGGATATTATGTACAAATATTTACATGCACTACATGCTACGTATATTATTTAAAATTTCAGTGGTGATCCATAGGGTCGTGTTGAACTCGTGGTGTTTCTGATGCTTGGATTTCTTCTTCTGCAACCGCGGACCAAAACGCGCTGGCTTGCACACGAGAAAGGGTGTTCTGTGCAGTTTGCCGAAGCATGCGTTTGTGGCATTAGGCGATACGCACAAAAAAAAGTTACAGTGACGTTTCACTTTGGGAACGGAGGTGACGCGCAAGCGTATGGGTGCTATAGGGCGCACGATGCTATGGGCCCTCGGTGCGCCTGGACGCCTACACTGTCCGCATTACAGATAGGATTCAAGGCAAGGATCGCGCTGCCGCGCCACATGCAGCAGCCGCCGGAATAGAACGCCCCGTTCTAAACATCGACCGCGGACGCTCGCTGTCGAAACGCTGGCGTGAGGAATCATGGCAGCAGCAGCAAGCGTAGTGTCATACGTGCTACTATCGCTTCAACGCAAACTCTGCGGTGAAAACACAGCGCACACAAAACTACGAGCCGCCGGCCCACCCAGTCTGTGCCACCAAAGCAGATCGCTTTCAAAAGAAAGCCCGCGCGACCGTGAGCGGCCGAAGTACAACGCCCCCGCTCCATACTCTCCCCCGGTGCCATGGTGCGTTGAGCGCGACGGAATACGGCGCGCTTCCTCTCTTGCGCACGCGAGATTGAGCCACCATCTTCGGCTCACAGTTGCACGCTTTCACTCGCACACAAAAGCGTACAGCTCGCGAGGACGACGTTACCCCGAGACGAACCCACTACGTATGCATCACACAGAAAACCAGTACCAACTGCCAGAAGAGGCCAACACAGCACGCACCCGCCTACATTCCTTTGTGACTTCGTTCAACGTTACCCGAATTCCTCTAAGCGGCGGTACTTAGCCAGACGCAGAACGTGCTCCTTCATATCCAATACCCAGCGGGCGATTTTCTTCACCTCCAGGCGCCTTCCTCGTTCGCTTACTTCACGGCCTCAGACAAACAACACCAATTTGAAGCGCTGGCCAGCTATGCTTGCGCGTAGAAGTGCGTGGAACTGGCAAGAAATCTTCGCTTTAAAGCCAGGTACTTTCTGCGGAGGCTCGAAGCTGTGAAAGCGCCTAAGCTCTTTCAGATTTGTGGAATTCGCGACACCGGTGAGCCACGGCCACAGCACACCATCTGCTATGGACATGTCTTGGCCTATCCTCACTGTGAAGAATCGGCCTTGCTGGGCTACAAAGCTTAGTCGTTGCACCAAACAACTGGATCCTTCCAAGAGGCACCCCTGCCCAGCGCAAATCGATACACGACAGCTTTGGAGCGAAACAATTAACTGAATCTAGGCACCTTGTCAGATGATCCACAGAGGTTATCTTTTATTATATTGTTACGATACATTTGGACAGGACTGCACGCACAAGAGGGAGACGAAGAGGAAGTGATAGAGTGTGTCCTGAAGCAATGAATTTTGTACCAGCTTGCCCTATTTCTACTGACTTTCCACATCTAGATAGTTGTACATACATTTGTGCATCGGGCTTCCTCCTCATAACATTTGGTGGAAGTGTGGGGTAACGACTCAGAACGGAGCTTGGCAGTGGCCCGCTTCGGTTCTTCACCGATGTCGCAGGAGATGGTGCCTAGTTTGGCAACGCCTGCGTTGGCTGCATCGACTATCGTACTCATGCATCCGCGCACTCCAGGAAACTTCTGCGGCACCGATGGCTCCGACGTCGACGACTGGCTTGAGATGTATGAGCGGGTGAGCAGCCACAACAAATCGGATCCCACAATGATGATTGCGAACATAACCTTTACTTGGTGGGAACTGCGCTAGTGTAGCTTCAAACCACGGAGCGTGACTGTAATACCTGCAAGCAGGAGCTGCGTGATCTCTTCGGAAAACTAGGTCGGAACATCGTTGCCAAGAACGAGTTGGAATCACGAGTTCACATCCACCGAAAGCTACGTCGCCTATATACAAGGTGTGCAGGCCCTCTGCTGCAGGGCCGACGCTGAAATGCCGGAGTCTGAAAAAGTCGGGCATGTCTTGAAAGGTATCGCCGATGACGCCTTTTATTTACTAATTTGTAAGGACTGCACTTTGGTTAAGAAAATTATCACGGAGTGCAAGCCTTTCGAGCAGGTTAAGAGCCATCGTATCCATCAGTCATATGCACGGTTTCCCAATACTGCTGTATTGGGAAAGCTGTCTTGTGAAGACCGACAGGACTCCTCCGCGAAAGCAGCAGCCTTCAGAGCAGCTGACGAAGACCGCGCGCCGTGAGCTGGAAGCCATGTGTCCCGCGACTCCATACCCACCTGTCAACGATACATGCGCTCCTATGGTTCCCTTTGTTCGTGTTAATGTGCGCCAAGAACTCGCCATTGTAGGTAGGCTTGCAGTCAATTTGCACCGTGGCCAGTTCCCGGACCACCAAACATCCTTCGCTCATGCCTACTCAAAATCAATGACTCCCTCGAGGTTCTCGCAACATGGCAGAGTGGCGAACACCGGATGACCAACCTATTTGCTTCAGTAGTCGCCGCGTTGGTCACGTCGCCCCATACTGTCGCAACCGTTGGTCCTCGATGCCATTCTCGAACAGCCTTCGTACAGACGGTGGTTTTCGCCATATCCAGGCGCAAGCTGAGCCGAACCTGCACGCCACTGACGCTACGACTGCATGGCGCCGTCGATCATCGTCGCCGAGCCGTCACCGGTCCCATGCGCAGCAAATTCGTCGCCCGTCGCCCTCATTCCGACCAGGGCGCAGACCTTCAGACAACTATAAGATGCAGCTCCCGGCGATGGTGGGGAATTTTTAAGGTCTCCGCCAAAGCCTCTCACCCTGCCGACCAGGCGCAATATAGTCGATGTAAAAGTTGACGGTGTATTTGTTCCAGCACTTGTTGATACTGGAGCCCATATTTCGGTGATGAGCAACCGTCTTCGTTGCCGTCTGAAGAAAGTCCTTACACCTGCCGCATCTATCCGGGTCGCTGATGGAGCAACGCGCATTATCCTTGGCATGTGCACTGCCAGAATAACTGTTGCTGGTTTCAACACTCCCGTTTTATTTGCTCTTCTGGAACGCTTTTTCCATGACTTGATCGGACCATTAGGACCATTCAGCACTGATTGAGTGCTCTGCTTTCCTCTTCCAATTCGAGCTGCATATGTATTGCTGTCTTCTAAACTCAGTTGAGCCGCGTTTATGTTCTGTAGACTTAAAACGGCTGCCGCCTCAAGCCGCCTTTGATGTGCTTTCTACCTGTTCCTGACGGTGACTATGTGCTGACTCCTAATCTCAATGTTCTGCTACCCACAGTTGCCTTGCCTCATACCATTGTGACTATCACCGATAACAGCGTATTTCTACATGTTTTAAATTTTGTGTACGTACGCAAGACATGTCGCTCGGCAACGCATCTCCAATCGACGATACCGCCATCTCAGTATTAGATGTTCCGTGCTCGTCTGCAGACACTTGCTGTCCGACCAGTTCTGCAACGTCCACTCTCGGCACATTTTCGAAGATGATTGCTTAAAACCTGCTTCCTGAACTGGCTGTGGCTTTTTGTCGAGTGCTGGTGTCTTACGCGACGTCTATGACTTTGAGGAACACCCGATGGGACAGGCTTCCGCTGTGATGCGTAAGATTGACACCGGTGATGCTAGTCCTATCTGATGACGACCTTATCAAATATCTCATACAGAACGCCACGTTAACCAAGCTGAAGTACACAAAATGCTAACCAAAAGTGCAAATAAGTCCTCTTCGAGTCATTGGGCATCGCTGGTTGTCTTGGTCAAAAAGAAGGATGTCAGCTGGCAATTTTGTGTCGACTACCGCCAACTGAACCAGATCACGAAAAAGGATGTGTACCTTCTCTCGCAAATTGATGACGCTCTCGACTGCCTTCACGGATCGAAAACTACTTCTCTTCAATCGACGTCCGATCCGGTTATTGGCAGATTTTGGTTGATGATCTCGACATTGAGAAGACCGCTTCCGTTACACCGGACGGTCTTTACAATTTTAAGATTACGCCTTTTGGACTTTGTAATGCCTCAGCAACTTACGGAAGAATGATCGAATCTCGCCTTCGGGGGCTATATGTTATCTACCTGCTTATGTTATCTGGACGATTTCATCGTATTTTCCCCTACGTTTCGCAGCCGCGTCAGTAGCTTAGCCGCTATTCTTGAAGTCGTTAGGGAAGCGGGCCTTCAACTGAACTCTCCTAGTGCAATTTTGAACACCTCGAAGTCAGAGTTCTTGACCACCTTTTCAGTGCTGCTCGTATTGATCCTGATCTTGATAAGATTCATACAATCAAAAACTTTTCTGTACTCTTCTCAGCAAAAGATGTCCGCACTATCGTGAGCTTATGCTCTTATTTTAATCGATTTGTAAAAAATTTTGCGGATATCACTCGGCCACTGACTGACCTTCTCAAGAAGAAAATTGCTTTCTTTTGGGGCCGTGAACAAGCGAGAGACTTCTACATCCTCATCGCCTTGTTGACAACGCCTCCGATATTAAGCCACTTTGATCTATTTGCGCCAGCTCAAGATCGCAGACATTAGTGAAGATGCCATAGGTGCGGCCCTCGCTCAACAGCAAAATGGAGTCGAGCACGTCATTTCCAACGCCAGTTGCCTCTTGACTCCTTCCGAGCACAATTAATTTTTATTTATTAATACTATCAACTCTCATAGAGGGCCATAACAGAGAGGACAATACAATTACACACATCAAATTTGGATAATGTCAATGTACGCAAAGTAGCTTAGCACTTGTCAATTCTCAGTGAATAAGATGTACACTTGAATGCTGTTCAGCACACTTCTGAGCACGAGTGCGTCGCTCTAGTCTGGGCAATGGCTACTTTTCGCCCTTGCTTGTTTGGCCACCCATTTTCTGTCATCACGGCCCACCATGCCCAGTCCTGGCTCTCGTCACTGAAAGACCCACCTGGCTGCCTTGGTCGCTAGGCAATCAGACTCCAGGACTATACTTTCGTTGTGATGTGCAAGTCCGGCCGCTTACATCTGGACGCCAATTGCTTGTCTCGTCATCTCGTCGATCCTCCTGACAACGACTAACAGGATACCGTCATTTGCCTTCTGGCCATTTCTGACTTTCGCGACATCGTTACTGAGCAGCGAAACGACGACTCCCTCCGGTGGATGATTGAGTGTTTCACTTCAGGACAATCAAGTCGCTCAACCGGGATGTTTGTGCTCCATGACGACATTCTTTATCGTCGCAACATCAGCTATGATGGACCGTATTTACTGCTAGTTGTCCCACGTTATCTTCGTTCCACCGTTCTTGTTGAGCTCCACGACGCACCCACTCCTGGATACCTTGGCATCTCCCAAACTTACTACAGAGTTCGACGTCGCTTCTACCGGCCAGGCCTTTACTGCCCTGTGCGACTTTACGTTGCCGCTTGCGGCCCCTGCCAGCGTCGAAAGATGTCATGTGCGCCGCCTGCTGGCCACCTTCGACCAATCGACCTTCCCATGGAGCCTTCATTCCGTGTAGGCATGGACCGTCTTAGCCTCTTCCCTATATCCATGAAAGGGAACAAATGGGTAGCCGTTGCCACAGAGTGTGCGACGTGCTATGCCTTTACACGTGCCCTGTTCACCAGCTGTGCTACAGATGTAGCAGGCTTTTACTTCAAGATGTGATTCTTTCCCATAGCGCGCCAAGGCAGCTGCTGACAGATCGTGGCTGCTATTTCCTGTCCCTAGTTGTCGAAGAAATACTTCATTCCTTGTCCACGGAACACAAGGTCGCAACCGCATATAACCCACAAACGAACAGATTGACTGAATGACTGAATCGCATCCTTACGGAGATGTTGTCTATGTACATTTCAGAAGACCATCGCAAATAGGACATCATTTTTGGCCTAGGTGGCATTTGCGTACAATTCGTCACGGCATGATACCACCGGTTTCTCGCCTTTTTACCTCTTGCTTGGTGGCCATACCACTCTGCGTTTTGACACCTTGCCACCTTCGGTGTCGCGACATACCACAAAATACGCCAATGACGCCGTTGATGGGGCTCGAATGGCTCGCCAGATTGCTTGTGATCGACTTGCAGCGGCTAAGGCGTCACAAAAGACTCGCTATGACAGTCGCCACCGGTACCTTCAGCTCTCTCCTGGAAATATAGAGCTTCTGTAGACTCCAAGTCGTCGTGTCGGCTTGTCCGAAAAAACGCTGTCACGCTATATCGGGTCCTACCAGGTATTGCAACGATTAGGTCACTTAAATAACGAAATCGGCCGTATTGAAGGCACGCCGTCCTCGCCACCGCTACGAACTGACGTCGTCTACGTGTCCCGTTTAAACCAGTTTGTTCATCTAGTTTGCCATCATTCTATGAAGCGCCAGGACGGCGCTCCACCCCCCGGGGTCAGGTTACGGCACCGTTGGACAGGACCGTGTGTGCAAGAGGAGACGAAGAGGACCTGAAAGACTGTTACCTAGAGCTGCAAGCTTTGTACCAGCCTGCGCCGTTACCTCTAGTTTTTCCCCACGTAAATAGTTGTATATAAATTTGTGCACCGGGCTTCGTCTTCGTGACAATATGTACATATTTGTTGCAAATTATAAACGCCTTTCTCTCTCTCTCTTTCAAACGCTGTTCTAAGAGTACGTGGGGGCGATGTGCTGACGCAACGCCGCACTCGAGGCAACTGCTGCTTCCCAGACGAAACAACGACCAGCAAGCAGGGGTATGCATGTCCCAGCAGGTTTCTTATGCTGCTACGCAGAAGCGGTATACTATTTGTGCGCGCAGCGCTGATGCCAGCAGCAGTAGGCAGAACGCTGCGCTGGCTTCACTGCAGGGCTAATTGAGTGGAGCGTGAGGAAAGCGTCCACATGACCTCACCATTTTTGTAGGAAAACACACCAGGCGTTTCTCGCATCTCTACAGACCTTTTAACGTTCCACGCGCAAGCAGCGTTTGCATTGTCCACAATGGAACATCACGACGACAGCGACACCGACGGTGGAGTGCCCGTAATATCTATCGCGATAAAATGATCAAAACACCATCCAACGACATCGGACTTTCTCTAAATGGACTCTGCAGTACTTCGGAATAAACTTATGTAGCATTGATAAAATGTATCAAGAGTTTGTCATAATTTATCACTTAAGTGAATATCAACACAGGGAGCTATTAATGCCTTTGTAGACGCTTTAGCGCCGCAGGTTTAGATTCAAGGTGAAAGTTCAACCTCTGAGACATGGATGTGCGTGTATTTTCACTCTACTGCCTGCCCTCATCATAATTTCTCATATAGCCTCCTTTTTCCGTTCTTCCTTCTGAGGAGGGCAGC
Source organism: Dermacentor andersoni (assembly GCF_023375885.2). Lineage (NCBI taxonomy): Eukaryota > Metazoa > Arthropoda > Arachnida > Ixodida > Ixodidae > Dermacentor > Dermacentor andersoni. Next base: position 141,096,128 of record NC_092817.1, on the reverse strand, counting down.
AGGCTAGCGGACTTTTGCTTCAGCCAGCCTTTTCCCTTTAATCCTAAATGAATTTTTTTCTCTTTTTCAACTCTCTCTGCACCACTAATCGTTGTCCTTGCTTCGTGTACAATAAGCCAGATATTTAACGATGTCGTGCGAGCTTTGAACGCACTAGACAGGTAATAGAGTTTCCTAAAACATATTACAAGGAATTCTGGCACTGCGATCGTTCTATTACAATGGGAATAATAGTACATGGACTGATCCAATTTTCATGCTTGTGACTCGAGACGTTCTTGTGATTTTATTCACTAGCCTTTATTTGCTTTTATTGACCAATTTTTTTGGGAGAACTCCTACTTTTCTAAACGCAAAATGGAAGACTCTGCATACATCGAGAATTCTTGCAAAACTTTCTGTTTTCAACGCAATACCTTCATGACCATAATAAATTTTGCAGACCTTAGAGTTCAGTGGATTAATCCGTCTTTGTTGGCAGCTGCCACTGAGCCAAAGATGTTGCGCTGCTTGGGTTGCCGTCAGTGGAGTAGTACCCTTGCGCGGAACCATATTAAACGAGAACTTCAAGACACCGCATTAAGGACCAGGTGGGTTTAATAAAACCAACGTACGCTGCAATTTCACGGCGGCGGGAAGTTGGTGAAAAGAGAGAGGGCACGTAAGAAGGGCTCTGATGATTACTTTTATTTTGCATGTTATTCACTCATATAAACTTAAAGTGTAATTCCACAAAGAACGTACAACCTTTGCGTGCGAAAGTTTGGGAGCCAAACATTATTAAGGTACTGCTTATTGCAGTTAAGAAACTTAATTAATTAGAGCGAGGTAAAAAAACAAGCAACCTCACAAATATACTGTGGACTGCCTCTTGAAACTTTCCAAAGACTGGGAGCGCACGAACGGTGAAGAAAGGTAAAGTTGCAGGTTGGTTTGCACGATAACAAGGTGCGGTCTGGCTAAGAAATGAATTCCTATGAAAAAGGACAAATTTTACCTGAGTACTTCGGCCGCAAAACTAAACACAGGAAACCAGTTTTTCCACGTGGTGGTTGGATCTGCATTCTTAATTTATTTAGTTCTAGTATTGGCTTGTTTGTTTTCAAGTAGGAGCACCGCAATCCTTAAATTAAAGGAACACTGCTTTATTCGTGCCCGCTTTCTCAAATTAAAATATTTTGTTAACTTTAGCGGCAGAGCATATATCAAAGGACAACAACATTTCTCTGTCAGTCGGTGATTAACTGTTAAGTAAACTCAGCTATAATTTCACTAATGAATTCTCTTTCAAGTGAACATATCGCAAGTTCGGAATAGGAGCTACTTAAATGTCAAGGTATGTATATCGTGTAGGTGTTTGTAGACCGGTACTAGTTTCAATACATGCTTCCCGGGACGAAGTGCAACGGCTTTTCATTTAACATTTTTAGAGATGGAGAGCGTGAGAGATTCAAAAACCTTTTGAGACACCAATTATTTCTTTCTACAAAAAGTTGTTTTATCACATTTATTGTTCATTTAGCGTGATTAAAAACAAGTGGCACCACATACAATAGTTATCAGCAATAGACGATAATTGGGCAGTATCATTTCCGTCGAAGCTCCAATAAATTAAATGAGATATGCACACCCTAAATTTTATGATTAGCACTGCTTGTGTGGTTTTAGAGTTACATTTGATTAGTCGCAAAACCACTCTAATCGCCTCAGACAGATTACTTAAAGGCTTGTTGTACTAAGCTTTTAAATTTTGGAGAAGTAAAATTTCTTTTGAATATTCTTCCATTCTGCCTCATATTATCGAGTGTAGGAAGAGATGCTCGTGAATATGGGAAAGCATTGATCTTTTAAATGCTTAGGAATTTATATGCCTACACAGCCACGAAACTCGTCAGTCCGTCCATTACGTTAGACGATCGCTTTCCAGAGCGGGCTGCAGCAGCGACCGCATTTGCCTTCGTGCTGCCTCTCGATTCAAGCGAACTAAGCGGCGAGTACACAGCGCACACGAAGCTATCAGCACTTGGCGCACTCTGTACCCATTGCAGAACGCTTCGAGATAGGGTCCACGTTGCCGCGCCATACGCAGCCGTCTCTGGATTACGGTTGATAACGGTTGATAATGGTTCGACGCCGATGGATAAGCCGCTAAAGATCGACAACGGCTTATAACGTCATCAGCGCACCTGGCGCCGCCAGCTGCGGTAGTTTGCTTTCGTCATCAATTCACCTTGCGCGGCCGTTCGCAGCAGTTTGTGTCGCCGCAGCGATGCCGTTTATGCTGGTCGGATCAAGTTTCAATACGTTGGTAATTACACCAGGCTGCGTGGAGACAATTAAGTGGCGCAATTCTTACGCAAAATTAGACAACTTCCAGAGGAGTTTCTTTGTGAAACACCGTTTATTCATATGTGCGGAAACGGAGCTCTCATTAATACGCAAATAGCGCTTTCTTCTTTGAACAGGTGTAAAGATGTCAAAATTTACAGCACCGACTGTTCGAGTTTGAAGTGAAATTTTTGATTACCTTGGATGCAGGGCCGAAAGGAATGCTACAGGCTCATAACCTCAAGCAAGAATTTTGAACGAAGTCTGCTTATGAAGACAGTAAATTACAACATATAGAAACATTAAGCCGCTAAAGGCATTTATATTATTATTATTATTATTATTATTAATACTATTAGTTGTTTTGAACACATATACAGAATTAACAGGAAAGGGAAAGCGAGGAGCAGGCTGGCAACTGCCACCGGAAGAGTAGATAAGCCGTTGAAAGCACCGCTTTAACCCGCTTATCTACATGGCGATGCGGTTGGAAATGTGGCCCACTTATTTGAGGAATTAAAATTCTTAGCGTCCTTGTGCATTTGCACTCTGTAAGCACTTCGTTAAAAAAAGCTTGTTGCTTAGCAGTTCAAATAAATGCCTCTTGCTTAACTGCATTAGCGCTAAGTATTCGCGATATCGAAATATTACGGAACGAAAAGATTTAACTGCACTTCCGTCATCTAACTACTGCTTGCATGCAATGCTTCATCGTAAATAAAGTGGATCGGCCACCAACGAGCCTCTAGTATTCAGAAGAGATGTGCGTTGGCAAATATATGCAACATAGCTGGAATCATAGCCAGTTTTTAAATACTCCTCTTAGGAATGGAGCGCCGACTGCCGGTAGAATATTTCACTGCCACAGTATCGGCGCATCCTCTCAAAATAACGGGTTTTATCATACCCGGCGCACAACATTTCTCTAACCTTATCGAAAGCTGCTGGTGAGTGGTGAGGTTAAAGCACGTTCATTTATTAGTCAGATTTTCTTTACTATAACACGTAAGAGCGCTCATAAACACATTCTTATGATGAAGCAGATTCGTATTTGGGTGTTTTAGTCTAAGCAGAAAAAAAAAGCATCTCGCTTGTAGACGTCTTTTCATTGCAAGAAGCTCGTCCAGGAAAATGTGAATGGGCAGAGTGCAGCTGCTCACTGACCCCTGCCCACCGCTGTTGCACACGCTCCAACGTGCCTGTCTAATGCACAGGTAGGAGTGGTGTCCACGCTGTTTTAGGTTTACTGAAATTAAAAGCTTCCGACTCTCGTGACAAATGTATAGGACGTCTGTCTGAAAAGTGTCCCATCAGGTTCCGGAAAAAAACTAATGCGTCGCCTTATGTATTTGTTGTCCTAATCCCATTCAAATCCCTCGTGCCTTCTATACACCGAGTCCCGCTGTTCTTCGACTTCTCAAAACAGTATTATAACCATTCCTCTGGGAGTTCTCTTAGGGCATCCATTACGTTGCCTTTGATAAAATCGGCATATATAAGGCTTCAAAGCGCGTTCCTTTCAGGTGCAGATCAAAGGTACGCACTTTCAAAGCCACGATTATTTAGAGTGGCTTTTGATCAGTTGTTTGTTCAGGCGCAGTTGTGTTGAACACTATAGTCTGGTCTCGGCGCGATACAATGTTGGCGAAAATGGCGGCGAGAATTTAACCAATGCAATTCATAACGTATTGTTCGAAATTCGCTGGTATCGAAGCAGAAACAATTCAGACAATCCTCTAAGCGTTTGGAGATGATATGTTGGGCACAGAGCAAATAAATATGCGGTACAACCACATCAGAAGAAGACAGACATCTGTGCAGAATGGGTCACACTGTGGAAGACCTTTAGAGTGCCACAGTGACACGGTTGTTTGCAAATTCCCATTGATAATCAAGAGGGGTTGTCAGTGAGAGAAATTCATTGCCTAGTGAGCAGCAACATGTAAATGCTGCCCTAATGACAATTGCGATACGCAGCCGGGTGTCTCAGAGGTTGTGCGCCAGATTTCGAGACAGGAATTTGAAGACCTTGAAAGTGCACCAGGAAAACTCACGTTTCATGGGCTTGATGTCATTTAGTCTTTTCTAGCACGTCGCCGTATTTCGGCGGCTTCACCACGCTCTTTACTCTCCCTTTATGACCAAATGCGATTGTGGAGCGTTACCGAAAATTTGTCTCACCGTTAATTGAAGACCCCTCATTATTATTAATTGGGATTCGTGAACAACCGTGTCACTGTGACAATCTAATGGTCTTCCACATTCTTCACAGATAGCTGTCTTCGTCTGAAGCGGTTGTACCGCATTTTTATTTGCTCTGTGCCCACCGCATGATCTCAAAACGCTTAGAGGATCGTCTGAATTGTTTCTGCAATACGTGGTTGGTTAAATTCGCTCCGCAATTTTCGCCATCTTTGCATCGCGCCGAGACCAGACGACAGTGTTCAACACAACAGCGCCTGAACAACAACTGATGCAAATGAGTGTCACGCCACATTTAGGCTAAACACGTTGTGGAGCCCCCTTCCATGACGCAGAGTGTGCCTTGTTACTCACACTATTGTGCCTACAAATGGCCGTTTCTGTTCATTGCGCCTACACAATATGTACATGAAAAAAACTTTTAACGCGTTAAAATGCTTTTGGGAAGGCGATATCTTTTTTTCGGAACCACATTCGGTTACTTCTCTCCGCATGACCTGGCAGCGTTGCAGACACGGTTGCTAATGCCAACAGCCATTTGTATCATTGGCGACTCTTGCAAATGGCAATGTGACCCAGCAAATAACGGATTGAGTTGTCGACGTTAGTTGAGCTTTGGAGATCCTCTCGTAACCTGCCTGCCTCTTGCTAGCGACGCCGCAGAAGAATATCGTGAAGAGCCTCCTTTTTCGGCAGTGGACACGCAACTGCATGTTACAGTGAAGGCGGGGTTTTAAAGGAAAGCGGTGCAGCATTTTAAGAAAGCTGTGGAGGAAATTTTTACTTGGATATAGAATGGTGACAGGATGTTGTGCAATGCATGCGTGAAGTCAGCGATTTTCAGTCAGTGACACATCGAATTCCGTCGCTCAGCGACAGCCGCGGCGTCGTGGGATCTCTTCGACTGGATCCCAACAAGTTGGTCGCGCCGTCGCTGAGTCGCAGCGATCGGCGCGATGTGGGAGTGACAATGTGTGTGACGAAAGAAAGCGCTGTCAAAATAGGCGCTTTCCTGTTTTTACCGCGCGTTGGTAGCTGTGTGGAGCAATGTCACGCGCCCGTTGTAGCTATGTTTTAATAGGGCGTACCCACAAGCGTTTGCGGCTTAGGAGCTTCATCAACATCTTTCTTTCCTTCCGCTTACACAATTCGTTTAAACGGAGAAGAGAGAGAGAGAAGTTTAATGATACGAAATGCTGAGAGCTCGGCCTGAGGTATATTCCTCTAGCCAGCTACTCGGCATTGGGGGAAGGGGAAGAGGGAAAGAAAGAGGGAAGAGGTGCATGATGGGTGACGATGACGATAGAAGGAAGATGTAGAACATATCGCAAGCAATTTGGCATGCTCAAAGTCTGCAATCCAGGCCCGTAGTTTTTAAAAAGTTCAGTAATGCCTGAATGGCCTTGAAACTCGATTGAGCATCTGGCCAAGGACGCCGCTTCAACATAAGGCACGTACCCACTCGATCGCCACAGTCGTCAACCTCTTCATCGCTACAGATTGCGCCAGCTGCTTATACATGCACACTAAATAGTAGCTTGTTCTTCCGCAAAAACAAATACTGATCCAGGAAAAAAACGTTGTGGCTTCCATAGTAACAACGAAACTAGATTGTACTAAACGGAACCACCCCACCGACGCCGCAGAAGCCGCACACTCATACTTGCGGTGTTGTGCAGCGCCTCACTCACCGTATCTGAAAGCTGCCGTAAGGTCTCAACGCTTTTAAACGTTAAGAAACGGTGTACCTGTTCTATTATCGAATAATAATAGGAAAATTCCAATATTCCACTAGTTTCCATGTTGTTTTTATTTAGCGATGCAGGCATGGATACTTCGTGAGCAGGGGGAAACCTTGCGCATCACTGCGACGGAAATCGCGCTGCCGCTAACGCATGTGAAAGCTGTTAGCGAAAATTGGTCTGCGACGGGCGCAGCAGAACGATTTTTTTCACCCCAGTCGCGCCAACAACCTTTAGGTGGAGGTGTGTAAAGTCGACTGGAAGTGATGTCGCCTGTAGTTACGTGGTTGCCTGTTTCGCGGTGCCTCCGCTCCTTTTGGGGTTGTATAGGGTCACACCGCTGCCGATAGTGGCCAATGTAAACCCTGCGATAGATCAATCATGAACCCGGCCCCTCCCACCACCCTTCCCCCATCTTCATATAAGTAAGTTCGTGTAAAGAGATACATATGTGTACTAACGCGTGATAAATCAGAAGCACTTTACGAAGAATAAAGTCATAACGATATAAAAAATGCCCCTGAGAAAGCTATTGTAAACAATTCGATAATAGCGATATAGCTACCACACCATAACTCAAGTTTAATTCGTGTCACGTTTGTGGCTGCAGAGGTGGAAAACGTTTGTGCTAAGGCACTGTCTGTGTTAGACAGCATGACCTGACAAGAACATTATTAGAGTCCCGAGGAACTGAGATCTAGGGGAGTTAGACAGCAAACATGGATTTTTTTATCCTCAGCAAAATGTCGCAGGTTCTTATAGGTGAGCCCTCAAGAATCTAAGAGTGCGGGAAGCCGTCAAACACGCGGAAATGTAAAAACGCTTCCTTCTCCTCTGTCGATGGTGAGAGGGTATTGTCGATCTACACACTCATTCTGAGTGCGAAGAAGCACAATCCTGCATCCCAATATCTAGAGGTTATAAGCATGTGTTGGTGTACTTATAACTAGCAAACCAATGAAAAAACTTTCGTTATTAAACACTTATTTTCTCACTGGGACATTTGTTGACTTCAGTCTTATTAGGAACGAATTTCAGAATCTCTCATTCGCTGTTTAGCAGTCTGGCGGGAGCATTTCGTGTCTTTCGCTGTTGCCCGCCTTGATGCGTTATTGTAACGACATAAATATATATATGCAATACACAATACGTGCTCTCTGCGTTAAAACAAATGCATTAAGAGTGTTCGCGGCAGTATTTGAATCGAAAAAAAAAATACGGCTTCTCATATGCCCAGCAGAGCTATAGGATCCAATGGATTGCACAATATGGTTTTTGTCTTCAAATAGAAGCTGAGACGTCAGTTTGACTTAATATAAAAATTAGCTACGCACATTTTCTCGTGCCAAGGAGGTCACTTTTGTTTGCTTGAAAAACGAATAACATTGCCTACACTGAGCGGCTTGTCTTATTTAATTGGCTCGCAAGATGCGAGAAGCGCGCTCAAGTGGAGAGGGATTTGATGGGGCCAAGCCACTGCACTGAAAATCAGTTGGTCTGCGATTGGTCCGCTTTCCCTTACTTAGCTTACGGTGGCTCGTCGACAATCGCGGCGGCATGCAATGGAAGCTTAAGACTGACGCTAAAACGGCCTCTGAGCAAAGAAGAATTGGCAGAACGAGGTCGTAAACATGCCGAAGGGGCTCGTAAACGTTACACGGCCACGCAAAAAGTTTTATTACACGCAAATAAACCCATGCTCGCTGTCAGGTGCGAGTAACCAGTGCATGAGCGATCGCTGGCAGCCACCTTTTATTCCTTTCGGAACGGGGCAGCCTGCGGCTATTCAGAAGAAAACTCAGTTTTGTTCGGCATATTAATGCATCGCTAACGCGTACAAGTCACTTTGACGCAGTGAGTTTCTGCGGTTTGGGACCTCGCGTGACAAGCAGGTGAAGTGGATTCAGCCCAGAAACTCATGACCAATAGCCGAGGGCTAATGGCGAAAAGGCGTCGAATCAAAAACAACTATGTTTCTTTTGTTCGGTCAAATCATGCATAATCAGTGGGCTCACGTCATATCAGATGAGGAGCTATCGCGGTTTTCGTGACGTCGCGTGACAGACAGGTGAAGTGGGGTTGGTCCAAAAAAGTTTTTGACCAATCGCGGAGGGCTGATTGCAGAATTGGAATAGAAAAGTTTTGGAATAGTTTTACGTTATAGCGCCCAATATTCCGTTTTGCCCGCCAAAATCTAGATCTGATTATGAGACACGTTATGGTGGGCGAACTCCGTGTTAATTTTGTCAACCTCACGTTCTTTAACGTGCACCTCAATCTAAGAACACAAGTGCTGTTAAATTTTGCTTCCATCGAAATGTAGCCGTCAGACACAATCTTTCCTTGCAAGTATAGTATTCAGTATTCCTAGTCATAGATTACCAAGGATCAAAAGCGTTGGACTTATTTTGTCTTCTCCTTGAAAAAAAAAATACGTTAGTGTATACTTTTAGGGTACCTACTTGCGCCTTCTCTCCCGAGTTACATGCGTTGATTGTCAAACAATTGACACAAATTTATCTTTGAGGCGTACTTGTTTATTGTGTCGTTGTCTTCTTTGTAGATAGTAGTGCTGAAGCTAAAGGCTTTGTCTCCACATTCGGGGCTTTCGCTATAGTCGCGACCATGTCTAGCTTTTTTTGTTTGTCTCCAAGAACCGCGGCCGGAAATTGAAGCCTCTATTTCAGCCGAAACCACAGCAGAAGTGGGCCAACCATTGCGACCTAAACCAATGCAACCAGTTTCCTCTCGGTAGTTCCTTGCGATGCAAGCTCAGTACTGGGGCCAATCGCAGCAATCCAGACGCGGAAGAGAAGCCGCATCTATTTGGGAAGTGGAGACTGTTTTAGTGTGGCTGATCCAAGCAACGCAATCGGCCTTACTGCGCCGATTGTCGCCGAATAAGTACACGTAACGGAGTTTCCCGTTACACACAGTGAATACGGTCGTACAGGAAAGCAGCTGCTCAAAGTACGATTTGAAATATAAATAAAAAAGAAAGAGGAAAAATAAACGATTGCCATACCTTTCATCAGCATTGTAAAAAGTAATCGCTGACGACTGTAAGAAAATAAAAAAGATAGAACTGAAAGTAGACTTACCAGGTTGTCTGCGGTCATATGCAGACCTGTCGAGGCAAAAATATCCCAACGAGTATAAGAAAAACTGTACATTCGCGTGCCTTTTGATGGGTGACGTACTGAAAAACAAGATGAATCTCTTTCTATTCAGTGAATTTAAAAGAACGATTTGATTTATCCTACGCCATAATTATGTAGTTTGTCCGAGAAAGTGCCAAGAGAAGGGAGGCGCCGTCGACGTTGGCAGAGAGTTAGGTTGTGTGAATAAATGGAAAAATTTGGAAGCCTAGGTTGCTGTCAGCTGACGCAAGAGAGGCAGGGGTAACTTGAGCTTGATGGAAAAGGCCATTGTCACGCAGCAAACACTATAAAAGCTGCCGATCGGGATGATGAGGACACTTTAGGTTCGAAACTGCCTCTCTTTACGATTCTTTAACCTTTAATGCAAACGTTTAGATGTAGTGGGAGAAACAGGTAAGTGATAGAAGCAGAAACAAAGAGTTCTTATTAAGATGGCATTACAAAACCTAGAGAAACATGTATTGTCGAATACATTTGCATGGTTATCACAACCGAAGGGCGTCCAGAACATTTATTTTTATATTTATATCTATCGCACCTAAAGTAACATACGGTGCACCCTAAGACCCGACTCCTGGCCCGTTGCTTTTCTTAATATTCCTCAAGGACTTACAAAACGGGGTTTCATCTACAATCCGCCTATTCGCTTACGACTGCGACATTCGCAGCAGCCTCAATAACCACCAAGATCACGTAGGTCTCCAGGATGACTTAAACCGAAATGAGCATTGCTGCTCAAAGTGGTTGATAAAGCTTAATATTTCAAAATGTTTCAATATTTCAAAATCGCTTCACTCTATACCAGTATCGCAGGTGCAAAATTATCATTGCCTTGGCGTCCTATTTACCGCAAAACAAACGTGGGCAGAACACGCAATAAAGGTTGCAGCAGACGCGGCGAGGTCGCTGGTTTTCAACAGAACGGATCAATATTTGTCGCTACCAGGCACGTACCCAGGGGGGGGCCCGGGGGGGCCCGGGCCCCCCCCGAAATCAAGTGGCATACCCCCCCCCCCCCACCCTCCCCACCCACGCCACCACTCCTCACACATTCCTAAAGCGCCGCCAGATCAATGTTGAGACTTGGCAGCTGTTCATCGGTCAGCATTATGCTGCCTTTTTCACTCCTTTTAGATGGCGGTAGTTATCGGCATCTCTTGTAATGTGAAGGACACTTTTCTCATAGATTCCGCACCCGCGCGATTAATTCGAGATGCGTTCAGTTGTCACCATCTATTCAACCGTCACGCGCATAGCTGTTGCTTTTGTTAGTTCAATCTTCTTTGTTTAGGCTGATCCTGGGACTAGGAGAGCGATGCGGCTGTTACTCAGCTGGTCTGCACTCTCATGGAACGAGTTGCGGCCGGAGAAAATGCCAATTGCGTTTAACTTTCCCTTTGCTTCATTATTTCCTTGAGTTACGACTCGCCGCGACGCTGGCAGATGCCCGGAACCATATACACGTGATATAGGTTAGATAAGGTGGGAAATAAAATAATGTGAAAGAGCGTCCATCATGAAACCCTGCAATAACCCTTAAACCCATGAGCAAGAAGACTGTCGTCCGTTACCTCGTCTGTTTTTCCCTAATTGTATAGCACTTTTCGTGCAAAATTGGCAACTGGAAACAAAAAATCGCAAGGAGTTGAGAAATTAAGCGATCTACTAAGGGAGAGAGCCAAGGCAACAACCAAACTGCAAGCAAAAGCGTATAATAAGAAAGTTAACCGTTGTTTATGCGAATATTTATGGATCAACATCTTTTTATTTAAAAAAGGAAGTAGAGAAAACGCCGCCGGAAGTGGAGAACAATTACTTGTTTTGAATGGCGCTTCTACAGTTATCGGTCGAACAGCCTCACGTAGCCACTTCTGTGCTGTGCTTATGTGGCTGTTTTTCTAACCTTTCGTGGTGAGCGCAGTACGTGTAGAATCGCAGAGTCCTGGGCGCTACGCGGTTGTATGGGACTGGCGGACGCACAGCGTTAGGCAATTCGCGGAACTGTCAAAACTGATCAACAAGGCGAAAATAACTGATATTCGAAACTATAACATGAGAAAGACTGAAGAAGCTGTAAAAAATGAACGCAGCCTGAAATCAGTAAAAAAGAAACCTGGCATAGGACAAACCATGATGTATGCACTAAAAGATAAGAAGGATAGTATCATCAGAAATCTCGAAGATATAGTAAAAGCAGCGAAAAAATTCTTAGCTGACCTGTATACAGTACCCAGAAGAGTCACGATACCTCACTTAGAAACAGTAATGAACAGGACACAGAAACTCTCCTATAACTAGCTATGAGGTCAGAAGGGCCCTGCAAGACATGAAAGGATGAAGAGCGGGAGGAGAAGATGGAATAACAGTCGATTTAATCAAAGATGGAGGAGACATAATGCGTGGAAAACTGGCGGCTCTTTATACGAAGTGTCTATCGTCTGCAAGGGTCCCAGAAAACTGGAAGAATGCAGACATTATACTAATCCACAAAAAAGGAGACGTTAAAGAATTGAAAAATTATAGGACCATTAGCTTGCGCCCAGTATTATATAAAATATTTACCAAAATAATATCCAATATAATAAGGGCAACACTGGATTTTGTCAACCAAGGGAACAGGCTGGCTTCAGGAAGAGATACCTTAAAATGGATCACATCCATGTCATCAATCTGGTTATCGCGAAATCTGCAGAGTACAATAAGCCCCTCTATGTGGCTTATATAGATTACGAAAATGCATTTGATTAAGTAGAGATACCAGCAGTCATAGAGGCACTACGTAATCAAGGAGTACAGAACGCTTACGTAAAAAGCTTGGAACGTATTGCTACATGCGTCTGGTATTCGTTTGTTTGACCGATGCGCGTAGGCGCCATCACTCCAGAAAAGAGGAGGAAGAACGAACTGGGCTCGCGCTGTGAATCTAACCGGTCAGCGCTGCAACCGTTGTTGTAAATATAATCTGTAAATAGTTTCTCGTCTTACTGACTCGTCCTTCGCGTAAGAATATATACAGAGGTTCTACAGCTACCTTAATTCTACACAAGAAAAGCAGGGAGATACCTATAGAGAAAGGGGTCAGACAGGGAGACACAATTTCTCCAAAGCTATTCACTGCGTGCTTAGACGAATTCAAGCTATTAAACTGGGAAGGCTTAGGAGTAAAGATCGACGGCAAATATCTCAGCAACCTTCGGTTTGCCAATGACATTGTTTTATTCAACAACAATGCAGACGAGTTAAAACAAATGATTGGAGACCTTAACAGAGAGAGTGTAAGAGTGGGGTTGACTATTAATATGCAGAAGATGAAGATAATGATAAATAGCCGGACAAAGGAACAAGAGATCAGGATCGCCAGTTGGCCACTAGAGACTGTGAAGGAGTACGTTTACCTAGGTCAATTAATCACAGGGAACCCTGATCATGAGAAGGAAATTCACAGAAGAATAAAAATAGGTTGGATCGCATACGGCAGACATTGCCAGCTCCTGACTGGAAGCTTACCATTATTATTCAAAAGTAAGGTGTGCAATAAGTGCATTTTGCCAGTGCTGACATATGAGGCAGAGACTTGAGAGCAAGTTAAGGACAGCGCAAAGAGCGATCGAACGAAGATTGCTAGGCACAACGTTAAGAGAGAGAAAGATAGCGGTTTAGATCAGAGAGCGATCGGGTATAGACGATATTCTAATTGACATCAAGAGGAAAAAAATGTAGCTGGGCAGGTCATGTAATGCGCCGGTTAGATAACCGTTGGACCATTAGGGTTACCGAATGGGTACCAAGAGAAGGAAAACGCAATCGAGGACGACAAAACACTAGGTGGAGCGATGAAATTAGGAAATTCGCGGGCGCTAGTTGGAATCGGTTGGCGCAGCACAGGGGTTATTGGAGATCGCAGGGAGAGGCCTTCGTCCTGCAGTGCACATAACACAGGCTGATGATGATGATGATGATGACGATGGAGGTGTTGGTGGGCCCCCCCCGAAAAAAAATCCTGCGTACGTGCCTGGTCGCTACCCTCTGTTAGACAACTGGCCTACGGAACATACGCGCGCATAAAGCTTGGATATGCTACGTCTATTAGGAGCCCCCATCAAACTTACCTCATTAGCAATGCAAAAGGTCGCAGCACCATTTATATGTTCTAATTATCCCTTCAAGCACTGCATCTGTAAAATAAAGTCGCCCCCCAGTCTCCCTTCCCTATTGTACCAATGCCTAATCGCCCTAGTCTGTCTATTTCACAGGATATACTTCAGTTTTCCTCATTCACACGGAACGCTCCTTCTCCCGCCAATCCGCATTTCTCGTTGTCTTTTCATTTCCGTGATTCAGAGTCTACACAGTTCTGCCAACGCCTTTAACAACTTGTTCAGGCTTATTGCTATAGCGGAATAAAATAAACTACCCGAATTGTTCGACCTTGAACGCTCATGCAAAATTTAGTGATTTATTATTCGCAGAACCTTTGTAATCCGTGTATCATGTACAGCTCACCCATCTGTTTGTTTGCTCAATGATGCTTTGTTTTTTATTTGTTATTTTCTGCATCAGCTGTTCCTGAATAGTGTTTTTTTTTGGTCAGCCTTGCGTAAGGTGCGTAATACATTTTTCAAGTACGTATTCAGTGATCCCTACTTAACCATGCGTATCCTATTGTTTTGGAGCGCAGCCCTTAATGACCTGTTGCTGCGGCGAGCGTCGTTGGCGGCGCAACCGAGCGAGCAAACTCAACAGCGAAAGATAAAAGAGCGAACGCGGAGCAGCAGACGAAAGACGCGAGCCGCGAACGGCGGAGACCAATGAGAGCGTCCCCTTCAGCGACGTGCGCGCGGGAAACTGGTTTCGTGAGCACCCGCCTGACCGCTCGATGCGTACTCTTATCTGGGACGACGACGACGAAGTGATCCTATTGCTGAGTGTTTGTTCTCCGTCACGAGTATTTTGTGGTAATTCTCGCTTTCTTCCCGGGAACACTGTTACCTGCCCGACGGGAATGGAAGTGGAGCCACCCGCACTCCGACCTGATGTAGCGGCGCCCGCGTCGGCAGCCTCAAGGAAGCGGAACAGCCTCTCGAGCGACAGCGAGGCTACCCTGATAGACTCGACCGAGAGCGACGACAGCTCCGACGACGACTACGTGACTGTCCTGAGTAAGAAAGCAAAGCGGCGGATGCTTGGGGCCTCTGTGGACACATCTACTATGAGGACTCCGCAAAGTTCGCCAAAGTACACCATCCTTTTCTTACCTGTGCTACCGTCCGACAACATGAGGTTCCTCAACAGGCAAGTTGCATCGGTTGAACTCGAGAGACTGTTGCCAAATGGCATTGAGGACGTACGAGTCAACCCTCGGAAGAATATTGTCGCGGTAGACGTCGCCCAAGCGTCGGCGTTAGATTCTCTGCGAGCTGTCACTGTTCTCGGTGGCATGAACGTCCGTACCATCATCCCGATGGGAAAAGAGACTACTACAGGCGTCATATATGACATTGATGCGGCCATTTCAGGCGAGGATTTACCACTTTTGATAAAGCCTGCCAATCATGGGACCCACATACTACAGGTGGCCCGTCTCGGAACTTCCAGATGCGTGAAAATTGTCTTTAAAGGTGACTGCCTTCCATCGCATGTGAAGGTAGGTCATTTTCGACATGCTGTCCGGTCCTTTGTTCCCAAGCCGCTTCAGTGCAGAAACTGTCTGAAATTCAGCCACGTGAGCGCCGTCTGTGGAAAGCCTGCTATATGTTCCCGCTGTGCAGCACAACACTCTGCAGGCAACTGCCAGGCAAAAGCTTTTAAGTGTCCGAACTGTCAAGGGCCCCACGATGCCTCATCAAAGGATTGTCCTAGAGTTAGGCGAGAACTCTCCATCTTGAAGGAAATAGTGAGGGACCGGTCGACCCATCGTGAAGCAGCTGCTGACGTCAGGCGACGTCGTTCTCGTCGCAGACGCTCATCAAGGAATTCTGCTCTCCGCACAAAGAATACGCGTGCCGCACAGCCTCTTGCTGTTGAATCTGCTCCAACCTCAGTGCAGAATGTTTCCAAACCGTGTATAGATAACGGAGCATCTGAAAAGACTGCCGTGAATGAGGAATGGCCACCACTGCCAAGGATAAGCCCTGTGGAAAAACCCCAACAAGGAAAGGCACCACAATGCTCCACCCGTCACCCAGATGAGCTGACAGAGCATGACCGCCTAATTGTAACAATGCTCAAGTCTTTGATAAATGTGATTCGCACGCTTGTGGGCAACTCGAATACGCCAACAGCTCGAAGCGCAGTTCAAGTGTTGGATGCCCTGAGCCCAGTGCTTGCAAATCTTGCATAAGCACAATGGCTCTTCCACTGCCTTCACTCCGTGATGAAGTGCGTAGCGCGACAATTTTCCAGTGGAATGCCAGAGGACTTAAATCACGGATTTCATGTTTCCGCCAATACGTTTTCACGAACCGATTTCCTGTAGTGGTAATATGTGAACCGAACGTGTCGAAAGCGCTAAGACTCTCTGGATACGAAGCCTTTATGGCGTCAACGTGCGGGCAACCCAGCAAAGTAATTGTTTACATCCGTACAGAACTGACTTACATCCCCCACTCAGTGCAGCCTCATGATGGAAACCAATACGTGTGTCTCCGCATTACAAAGAATAAAGTGGCCTTCACCCTTATCGGCGCCTACATATCCCCATATAGTCGGTTCGACGGCGACCGATTGCGAGACATCCTGACGGCAACTACTGGACCCTGAATTCTCGCAGGAGATTTTAATGCTCATCACTTGGCTTGGGGAAGCTCCAGAATAGATTCCAGGGGCCGGAAACTTGTGGAATTTGCTTCCGACCATGAACTTAGCATTATGAACGATGGCAGTCCGACGTACTTGCGTGGTGCGAACTATAGCAGTTGCTTAGACTTGGTCAAAATGTTCGATGGTTCTCTGACATCGAGACTCATGGTAGTGACCATATTCCCACCTACTTAATTATCAATGGATTTGGAAGCTTCTCCTCTTGTACTTCCCGACAAGCATATATAAGGTGGTCAACGTATAAGACAAAGATGGAAGAGGCATGCAAAGAAGGATTTACCGGCACCATTGAAAACCTTATTACAAGTGTACTGGAATCGTCTAAGTACACATTTACATCTGCGAAAAAACGTACGGATTTTGACATGGAACTTGAGCGACTTCGAACGATTCGCAGAAGAGCCGAGAGGCGATACAGGCGCACGAAGTCAATTCATGACCTTAGAGTCGCTCGACGTATACAGAAGAAAATCCAACGTCGTATGGACAGGTTGGAGGAACAACGGTGGAAGGCGTTCTGCGAATCACTTGACCCCCGCAAGCCTCTGTCTATCATATGGAGGACGGTGCGCGGCCTTGGCTCGTCTCCACAGCAACGACACCCATTCTCAGCCCTAGCCCTCCATCAAGGCCGCTCACAGGTCGAGATAGCCGAAGATTTCTGTGTGAAGTTTGCGGGCAGTGTGGTCACCATCAATAGTGAAATTCTGGGTGAAGTTCCTGCGACACGCTTCCCAGAATTGAATGTGTCCTTCTCACTTGAGGAATTGGACGCTGCTCTGGCCACATGCAGGCGCTCATCGTCGCCAGGACCAGATGGCATCACCTACGCTGCTTTATGCCACCTAGGTGAAGATGGCCGAAGCAGACTGCTGGAATGTTATAACCAGTCATGGAATGATGGCGTCGTTCCTGAGCGGTGGAAGTCCAGCCGCTTGATACCACTCCTGAAGCCTGGAAAGTCGTCACTTGACCTAGCGTCCTACCGACCCATTGCGCTGTCCAGCTGTGTTGGGAAGGTCATGGAAAGAATGATTCTCACCCGCCTAGAATGGTATCTTGAGCGCCACAACGTATACCCCGATGCCATGGCTGGTTTTAGAAGAGGCCGTTCCTCTATTGACAACGTCATCGACCTAGTCTCGTCTGTACAACAGGAAAAACACCACAAGCGTATATCGGTTGCACTATTCCTCGACGTGAAAAGCGCCTATGATAATGTAACGCATGAAGCCATCCTTGATGCCCTGGAAAATAATGGAATAGGTGGACGCATGTTTCGGTGGATTCGGGGCTATCTATTCAAAAGATCCTTCTTTGTGCACAGTACAGATGGCCGAACTGCTGACCATTACACTTACCGTGGCGTCCCTCAGGGTGGGGTTCTTAGCCCCACTTTGTTCAACCTTGCAATCCTTGGCCTTGCCGACGTTCTACCACATACAGCAAACCTTTCTATATATGCTGACGACATATGCATATGGGCCTCGGCAGTTACACGTCTCCAGGTGCGTGCACGGCTCCAAAAAGCAGTGACCCTAACATCATCGTACCTGCGTGCGCAAGGCCTCAGCATTTCGACCGAGAAGTGCGCCTTAGTCGCCTTTACCCACAAGCCCATGACCTGGTACCCCATTTCTATTCACCACCAACCAATTTCCTACGCAAAAACTCACCGATTCCTAGGCGTTATTATAGACAGAGACCTTTCATGGAGCCCCCACATCACATATTTGAAGAAGAGGCTTACTTCTATCTCGAATATACTAAGGTTTCTCGCCGGTAAAACGTGGGGCACATCCGTGGCATCTATGCTTCAACTATACAGGACGCTCTTCCTAGGATACTTGCGATACAGCACACCAGTGCTGTCCAACGCTAACAAAACTAACATCCATGTCCTACAGAGCATTCAAGGCCAAGCCCTTCGAACATGTCTGGGGCTACCTCGAAATGCTTCAACCGTGGCAACAATTGCCACCGCGAGAGACCACCCAATAAGGACCTATATAGATATCGACGCGCTCCGGGTGCATGTTCGCCATATATCCCGAGTCCCTGACCACCATCTCGCTCGATTGCCTGAGAAAAGACCCAGGGCAGCGTTCTCCAGATCAATTGCGGCTAACCGGCACTCTTTGTCTTTGAGGCACTCACCCGCAACAAGAACGCCATCCCCTATGTGGTGCTTGAAGAAGCCTCCTGTGTACCTTGCTGTTCCAGGAATAGTGAAGAAAGCTAGCCTGACCACCGCGGCTCTCAAGCAGATCACATTGGAACTTCTGCATTGTTCATACTCTAACCGAATTCATGTTTACACGGATGGTTCCGTCTCGGAAAATTCTACGGGCGCCGTTGTTCTACCATCTCAATCGGTCGTCATCAAGTTTATGACATCACACGTAACGACATCTACAGGCTCTGAACTGGCCGCTCTTCGCGCTGCTGTCGAATACATTGAAAAAGAACCGCCCAACAAATGGGCAATATTTTGTGACTCGAAAGCAGCCCTCCAGAGCTTGAGAAGTTTACGACGTGGCAATTATGAACAGCTGGTGTCACAAATCCACGAAACCTGCCATTGCGCTTCTGAAAGAGGACATAATATCATATTTCAGTGGCTGCCGGGACATTGTGGCATCGTTGGTAATCACCTCGCCGATGACGCTGCCCGACGTGCCCAGGCTGGCTCACCGACACTCCTTATACCTTTATCCAGAGTCGACGCTGCAAGAGAGCTTCGCAGTCTCGCTCGTACAATCACGTTAGGTTGCTGGCATACACCTCAGAACTCTAAGTGTCGTTTACACAGCCTCGACCCATCACTGAAACTTACATTACCAGCGAACCTTCCACGACGTGACGCAACACTGCTGTGTCGGCTGTGGGTAGGAGTAGCATTCACCAACTCCTAGAGCTATCGAATTGGAATGGCGGATTCACCAATGTGCCCGAAGTGCAAGTGTGAAGAGACCATCAGTCACCTTCTGTGCCACTGTTCTCGCTTCGATAATCAACGCGAGACTCTCCAGTGTGCCTTAAATAGACTGGATGACAGGCCATTTACGGAAGCGAAGATCTTGGGGGCCTGGCCTCATAGTTCATTGGCCCAGAAAGCAGTTCGAGCGCTTTTTCGCTACCTGAGGGAAACAGACTTGAGTGCCAGACTGTAGACATCCTATACCTAAGTTCTCTTTCTCCCTCTTTCACTCCCCATTCCCCTCCCCACGTGTAGGGTAGCAAACTGGACTCAGTCTAGTTAACCTCCCTGCCTTTCTGTCTTCCCTTCTCTCTCTCTCTCTTATCTGGTCTCAGCCGGACTGCTCGTTTCGTACTATCGTCTGCTCGCGTCAGCGTTCGCTCAAGCTTGTTTGGTCTGCTTGGTTTGGTCTCGTTGGCGCCAGTTTCGATTGTCATGCTTTTTCGATTGTTTTTTAATCTAATTGTATGCGCGACACGAATTGTGTAGTACTTTCTGGAAGTAAAGTGGCACAAGCGATCACACTGGAAGCTTCGACGAGTCACGTATAAAAGCTGACGCACTTGATCCGCAGATCACATTTTCGACGATTGTCGACTCTGCTACACGTCTCTCTCAAATTCTTTGCCTCAGTATATCGGGGAATTAAAACATGAAAACATGAAATTTCGCATTAGGGAGCATTGTAATCTTTGGTGACCTTTTTTTCTATTGCTCTTATACATTGAATGACTTCTACCGCATTTTGTAGCACTGATTAATTTAAGTGTATTCTGTGTGTATACCCTGACACCACTTATTTGATGCCTCAAGAAGGGGCCATTACGCGAATAATAAATGAGAAAGATAATAGATAAGTACCAGATAATAAGGATTTTTTTTATATTCTTCCATGCATAGACTACTGTCCACATCGAAAGGCTCTCAATGCGGCGATGAGCATTCCTTGGACGTTTCCCAGCTAGTCGAGGTCAACCTGCTTATACAGAAAGAGCACCATTCGCGCGTCTTGTCGCAGTCAATCTGGACCCATTTTCACCACCCGGGCCGATTAACAACTTGGGCCAAATACACAATTCATGGACATCAAGGGAGGTATTCTGTAAGAGTCCACCTAGTGGGCTGTCCATTTCGGCGGCTGGTGATTGGCTAGGGCCATTGGTATACTCTTCGTTCGTACAGCTGCATCCAATCAGCAGCGGCCAACCCAATCAGCAGCATAAAGTAAAATAATAGTAATAATAATGATATATTTCTCTTTAGTGTCTTGCATATCGTCTGCAATTGACAGTTATTTTTGGTTCCCTGTGCTTGGGTAGCTCGCTTCAGCTTGCAAGTGAAAGCTTAATGAAATGTTGTGCGTTCATTAAGACTGTGAGGGAACATGGAGGAAAATGGCAATACCAGAAACTTTTCAAAAACCAGTTCAGGTTTATTTGTCTAAAGCTATACACTCAAGATAGATAACGAAAGCAAATATTTTTGCCTCGAAAGATGAAAGTAGTGTGGTCCGCACACAGCCAGTATACAACAATCTATGCTATAAGCCTATTCGATGAATACTGAGACGCTCATCTGCGGGCAACAGTCTATACAGTAGTTTTAACATTTACCAGACACTACAACGTTGCTCTACATTGGTATTTAGAAAGTGTCTTGAATTTTAACCTTCCAGTTTCGCTGCCGTTTGTGGGCCCAGAAGATGGGTAGGATTTAATAAACATTGCGTCTAGTTTCTTTCCGCTGCGAACTGCTTTTCATCGTTCCAGCGGAAGACAGCTCATCGGATGCAGCGGCGCTTAGATGCACAATCACTAAAGCAGCCTGTAGTGACACCGTTATTTGGTCACAAAGGTCATGGGATAGCTCAGGTGAAAGTTAAAGCGAAGTGTAAGCCAGGCCTTCAACAGACACGCAAAAGAAAGAGGGAACGCATTGACCGAACCGCACGATGCGTCAAAGGGAGCAACGCTGCACGGCACAACGAAAAAGCTGCACATGAGCGTGCGCCAGTGTTCCTGGAGCCTCCGTAAGGTTTCTCTCTAAAGGAGGCCATAAAGTCGATCTGTCTTTGAAAGCTCTGAAAAAAGTTACTATCGGTCAATGTCTTTCAACAGCTTGCTAACGTTTATAACAGCGGGTGCTCGAGGCATTCCGTGTAAGCAAGTATGCAGTAAACAGAAGCTTATTTACAAATAAATGCAAGCTCTGCGTTAGACTAGCATTAGTTCTCGGGACAATGGCCCTGTGTACCACCGGCGGAGCTAGGAACCACGATTTCGAAAGACGGAGTGCAGGATTGCTTCCTCTTCGACTCCCTCGTAATAATGAGAAATGATGCAGCTGAGACACAATAGTGCATCTTGTCAAGAAGACCGTGGCCGCCTTGCAGCATTTGTCTTGGTTGTATCACGAGTCTGCGATCCATCGTACCGCTCGCCGAGTTACAAAGGCAAATAAAGAAACTGCGGCCACGCGCGCACCCTTGAAGCGAGTCGCTATGAGACTTGGAGAATGAACAGGGTGCAATGTCTCGGTGTCTCTCTCTCTTCTTTTTTCGTACATTCGGCATACTTTTGAGCACGGTCGCAAAAATGTTGGACAACGAGACAAGTCCAAAAGACACCCAGAGAAAGAGTGCGGGTGCATTAGCAGAGAGAACTCTCTGGTTAGTGTTATTTTGTAACGCCTCTCTGGTTAGTGTTGCGTCAGGTCTAGTTAATTTGTTCATCTCCCTTTTCTGTGCACGCCCAGAATCTTGTGTCTCTGAGGTATAGGTGTTGGGTATTTGTTTAGTTTGAAGATAGTACGTGACAGCCGCCTTCTGGCATTCATGCCAGTGGCAGGAACGCACAATCCATATTGTCACTGAGTACAAAAAGAAAACAAAGATGCGCACATCCAACGTCCATGTTGTAAGCTATGCGGAGCGACGCGGTCAAATTAGATGCTGTACAACTAATGGCGACGCGTACAATTTCAATTTCATCATATGCAACGCGTGTTCTCATGCAATGTTTACTTTTACCCGCCATAAAGGTTACTAGTTTATTGTAATGCAACCTTTTTGACGGCTAATGACACCTCTTGTGTCACACGGTACCGTAACCAACTCTGAAGTATTGGCGAAGGATAGGCACACTTCTAATGGCACATACGAAATGTTGAAATAAAAGAAATTTCAAGTAAGTTAGAGAATTCGTTACGTACCATACAATATTCCCTTAACAGGTCCATGTACTTTAGAGATGTACCATTGAGCTGGCATTGCATGCTGAAGTATAATGTTTAAATTTTCTTTTTTAAGCAGAGCAGAGGCGCACTCATTAGCGCTAAATTGTCGGTCAGCATACAGGATTTACATGAGCCCGTTTGCTGGTAATTTACTCCGGCACACAATTAACGTTCATATGTATATCCAGAAATATATCTGCCGAGCTTATTGACCAACCCAACCACTGACAGCATCAATCAAGCCAAACTAGGGACGCTTGGGAAGAAAGCTTCGGTTATAAAAATAAATAAAGAAATCAAGGCGCCACGCATGACCAGGCCAAATGTGAAGCATAAAATGTTTTGTATTTCATATATGACTAACGATAAGGCACCCCACAAAGAAGACAACGCCGAAACCAATCTTCAGATACCTTGTAGGCGTTCTGGAAAGAAAATTTCTTCTCATATTACGTTGGATAAATGTCAGACATGGGTAAAAGCCGAGTCCCAGATTGCTCCTTCTGAGATTTGTTGTTTGTTTGAACGCGTTATATTCAGTCAAGCTTTGTTTTCTTGGCAATTTTTTTTCCTGCACTGATTCAGCAACTCCATCTTGGTACACCCGGCACTAGGGCAACTGATCGTCCCAGCATAACGCCACCCGAGCAGCAGTGGAAAATGGTAAGTGTAGCATTATTAACAGGAAGATGGCAGTTTTTATTGAAAATAAAACTTGGGTGGCTGATACCCCACTCCATTCGGGACTAAATGATGCGATCGGGCAAGTCATGTAATGCCTACGGCAGGTAACACGTAGTTGGGGTTAAATGAGGTTTAGCTGGAGAAGTTGCAAGCAGTACGCGTCCAAATACTTGTTTTCATTTATGTGAAAAGAAAATTACGTAATATGAAAAAATACAAATAAAAAATAAAGACAAAAATAAAGAGGACGCTTTAACCGACGCGACCACCCTAACACGTAAAAGAGGGGAATAAATAGACGAAACAATAAGAACGAACGCATCTCTTTGCCGGAGACCGTCTCTAGTACTTTGAGTACGTCATGTCCGTACTTTCGCTGCAACGAAAGCATCAGAATTTTCTCCAGGTCGCGGACCAAATATAGTCTTAAGGGACAATGCATAATTTCCAAGAGCCTTAAGTTCGCAAGTTCGCAGCGAAGCTGCTGCGAGTGCTCGGCATGCATGGCGACGTCCAGAAACACGCAGGTTATGTGGTCGTCCGCCAACCGACACGCACACTACACCAAACTTGAACAGAATGTAACTGGTAGTCGGTAAAGAGTACGAGAATGGCTGCCAATTCAAGGGAAGAAACACTGTTGAAGACGAGCGAACGTTAAGTGCCATAAAGGGATTAGGAAAGTTGCAGGCGTATAAGGCGGAGTGCGATGACCCAAGAAGCGATTGCTGGGTGAAACCTTCGTTGTGTAGTAGACTTATAATAGGCAGATGATCTGGTGCACCAACAAAAACAAAGCAAAAAAACAACAACAACAACAACAAAACAAAGAACATCAAATATAGCAAAGGCGGCATGGAAGTGTGCTAGATACGCGGTGAAAATAAAAGAAGGGCACGACTCTTCGGAGAAAGCAAAAATTTGCATTCTGCTCGTATTACTTAGCAAGAGTACAGGGCGCTTAAGCCGTTTGCAAATCTGGCTCATTTCAGGCACTCGACTTAATGGTCGAAAGCAACTGCAAAGTGACTTGACCAGACAACAGATGAAGGAAGGAAGCTCGTGTTGCTTTCTTTCGCCCCATCGCGAAAAAAAGCACGTAAATGTTTGAGGACTCAGTCAACTTATGAACGCAATGAATATGTTCTCCAGAAGCGTGAAAGGAACAAACAGACGAAAAGCAGCGTGGCTAGGATTGGCTTTCTTGAACGGTTTGCGTTCACTCAGTTGTAATGTGTTTGCATAGTTCCGGATGTCTTTTCTTCACTACTATAATGTACTGCGAAGGAAACAGTGAGAGAATATATAGAAGAATGATTGAAACTGTGAAAAATGCGGAAAGATGTGCGTGTTCTAGCACAGGTCAAGCTCGCTAAGGTATTCCTAAGAGGGTGGCGTTCCCCGCATTGATATTTACGAGAACGCTGAGCAGAAGCCTTGCGCCAGGAAACGCTCGCGTGGCTACAGGTAACCCAATTCTTGCAGGTGCGTACGAGGCGGGAGTGGCCATATATTCCTCGAGTTACCCAATGATGCCATCCAGGGCTGCAGCGGAGATGAATGCCATTGTTGCGATTGTGCGACGGCAAGCAAATGTGACGGCATCACAGAAACCCCTGCTGCGCAAAGGTCAAGGCCATTTGCACAACACTGCAACTTCCGAGAACCATACCTCACGTAACGGAAACGCGAGCACGAGTAAAGCGTTATAGCATGTTATAGCACGAGTGCCGCAGATCGCGAGGAAGGCCTTGCTATATACTAGAAGCGGCACGCTCAAGGCTAAGGCACTTTATTAGGTTTTGAAGATACGACATCCGTATGGTTTGCGAGGGAGGTAGTAAAGAAAATTACCTTTGTCCATGAACTGCAGCCTCAACCTTGCAACGGTCGAGCGCATACGCGAAATTAACGGAGCAAAACATATAAGCCTTGCCATGCTTCGAATTAAAACCTGCCTAAACAAGCGATTCGGCACATCATTGTAAATGCCCTTGATGAAAGCTAGGAAATACTTTTCATTCGTTCCTCCTTGGCCGTACAATGAGCCAATGTTTAGATAGGTCTAAGCTCAGTTTGTCTATATTCAAAGATCACTCTGTGCGGTGTGGCATACACTTCGGCGTTGCGGCGTTGTTGAACACTGAAGCGCGAATGACAGAATTAGAGTATTGACAAACAATGTTTTTTTTTTATTAAGGGAGGATGCATGTTTACAGTGGCAGACAACTGTCTATCGTTTTGATTACGTCTAACAGAGTACTGGTTCTAACTCTGGTTCTAACTAATTGTGCAGTTAGTCAACCATCTTGGTGAATATTTAATAGCTGTCTTCTCTTGTGCGTGATTATTGTGCACCAATTTTGAGATATTCGTCTTCAAATAAAGGAGGGGACATATTAATACAGTGGAAGTCCCTACCACGCCGTTGTGGGCGCCCTTGTTTATATACCCGACTCCAGAGCTAAAAATATGCTCTGGAAGTGCCACGGTTAGAAAACTATACGGCAGAGATACTTCAAGCCGCTCATTGAGACTTTTAAAGACTGCGCTGCACTAAACGATGGTCGAACGCGTGATGCTGTTGATCCTCTGGTGCTTTGCACGCGAGCTGAAGGTTAAAAGTCGTTTTCAGTCTTTGCTTTTCCTTTATTTATCCCACTATCCTATGTAGGTCTTCGAGCGATTTTTCTTTCTACGTAAAGATTTATTATCGTAATATTTTCCTATTACAGCCAGTCCGAGGCGCTTGAGCAACACTGTGGGAAACGTGTGTTCAGGGTTACTGTCTTTATCAAGTGTCATTGCAACGATAAAGAAACAAGTATGATTGATGTGGGATCAAACTGATGTACATTTCTTACTAAAAAAATGCAAGCAGTCTTCACCAATACACAACAACAAAGCGCGAACTTTGATGGCTACTGCTAGTAAAAAAAACATAAGAAGAAATCACTGATGTCTGGCTGCATAAGCGAAGCTTTCTTAGTTTTGAAGACAGTGCAGTGAAACGCAACACATGGTATGTGCAATGTGCGGGTCTGAGATCACGGGCTGTCTATGATTAAGGGCCGTTTCTCGTTGTTCCGCAGCTGTCTGGATTTCCCGAGGGGGCAACATTCCCAACATGTAGAAGCAGTCTTCAGCAGCATCGTGTATATGCGTCTGATGACGTCTATAGGCTCTTTTTGTTAGGTTAGTAATTGGGAGTATCTTCTAGTTATTTAGACGAGTTGCGCAAAACGCAACTGATCTGAAGACGCTTACTATTCCCACGTGTTTATATACCTTATTACGATGTGAATCAGCCATAGATCGCGTGAGTGATTCAAGAACACCAATAGCGGACAGCCTTTCGTCAAGCGCACCAGTCGACCCGGGATGATCAGATAATCAGGCGATCATGATCTGTCAGCACAACAAACGAACATGAAAAAAAAGAAGAGACCATCACAGTGATCGTTTCTTTTTTTTTTGTCCGCGTCCTGCTGTTGCGGTTACAGATCATGAACATATTCCAAATTGCCCGGCTCTCGCTACTAGTGCATGTTCATGAGAGTTGCAGAATGCGTGGTCCGAATTACGTCGATGCAAGACTACGTGGTGCCAGTGCGCACCTGCGTAGTAGTTGGATATTAGAAGAAGAAACGTACACCAAATCGCGGGGGTGAGGCTAATAAAGCTTCGCTAAAAAAAGCACAATCTACTGATCCCACGTGTATAGGGTCAAACGTGTATGTAGCACGCATAATACATTTCGGGATCGGATGCAAAACTTATACTTTTGTCACACGGACAGTTTCAATTCTCATCGCAGCCGGTCAGAAGTAAGCTTTTTCTTCGGGGCTAAAGCCCGAAGAATGTAGTGTTTAAACCATTATCAAGGTTCCATGTTCATGATTGTGACTTGCAGCCGAGTACTATCTGTATTTATTTACATCTCCAATGTCTCGAGAGCGCAAGTACTCATTTGACAGTGGCCTTACAAGTAAGATGAGCACGGAAATGTCATGGTAGCATCGTAGTGCTGTGTCTGAGTACCTGACCAGTGAGGGAACTTGCACTCGAGGACATTAACTGACGCCCCCGGCGTCGGCTACGATACATTATCTCTCCCTGTCACAGCCACGTGTTGGGTACCTTGCGGAAAATTCTTTTGCAGGAACGCGTTTTCGCCATGCTTGTGGATGAAAAGTTACAGTGTGCTCATTGAAAATGCGTTTGAAAAATTAAATCTATATATTCCTTCCTTTCTTATATTCAATCAACACAAGAGAGGTTTGCTGGACGCTCTTGCGAGAAATAACGTTAAACTTGAAATACCGGTAATTTAACTGGCATATAGCTAGATTTTAACTCTCTACTGGTTTATTAACTCCAAAGCAACGCAAGCAGCGTGATTTAAAAGGCTAAGATGCGCATGCAATAAGCATATGGTAAGGCTGCCAGTTGTGTGTTATCGATATACTAATAACGAGAAGAAGGGTTACCGAGGGGCCCGAATTTTATTAATCATATCATGAGAAGCCGACAAACAAAGACACCAAGGAAAAGATAGCGGAAATTACTTGTTTGTTCGCTTCTCACTATATACTAATAAACACGCATGACAATGCAGACCTGCTTCATTTCTTGAAGCAAAGTTTCGCGCGTGTCGGCAGCCGGTGCTTGTTGGAACATCGTTCTTGCGCGTATACTAGCGCTACAGCAATGGGATAATGCTGAAATCAATGTGTTGCAATTCGCACTCGTTCTCGAAGTTTGGGAAATCAATATCACAACTCAGAAGGATATATCGATTTTTCAGTCAGCGACATGGCAAAGCCAATGTGGGTAACAACAGCGCCATAACGCACAGCGAAGCGAGCGGATAAAAATCTTTTTTATTGCTATAATAATTATATGGACACTCCAGACGCATTTCTTCCATCGCCGTCGGCATCGCCGTCGTCGTGAGGTTCCGCATAAAGTCCAAGGACGACAAAATCGTCGCCGCGGCCTGTATGCTGTATGTGCGAGTGAAAGCATGCGAGGGTAAGCCGGCGAACGCGGCTAAGTATCGCGCACGCAAGCGAGGCAACCGGAGAGGAAGCACGCCAGCTTATGTCGCGTGCAATATTCCATGGGTGGGGGGGGGGGTAGTAGAGAGGGGGACGCGTTTTACTCCTGCCAGCTCGAGCGGCAACGCGCGCCCGCCCAGTCCGCTGTATCTAGAAAGTCATTTTCAGCGGTCATCGAGTGAGATGTGGTCATGTTTGCTTGTGCGTGTGTCACTATGCTTGTTAATTTAATTAGTATGCCTACGTTTACAAGTATAAGTACATCAGTCTAACATGACTCCTTGAGAAAGTACATCAGTCTAACATGACTGCTTGAGAGAGAATGTCCTGAGCAGCCGCACAACAGCGGTTTTTAAACACTCGGTCCTCTCCCAATACAAGGTGATACGAACGTTCGTTTAGTCATCGCAAACTAGCCGCCTCTCTGCGGCACGGTTTACACACACACACGCACACACGCATACACGCAGGTGCGAAGGTCCGGAGCCGACGTCAGAGGGGCCCCGTAGACCTCGGAGCCGTTCCGGGTAGCGCGTTGTCTTGCGTCTTGGCCGGTGCGGGGGAAGCAGCGCAAAACGGCGTTCCCGCGGCAACTCGCGCACCCGTAGCAGATCAGGTCCGCGTTGGGGAGTTTGGGAACAATAGTTGGCCCGCCGAACTCATTCCGTCACAACGGCAATGAGGCTAGAGGTTGGCGGCGGTTTCAGCATAAAGCTTGCTTCACCGAACGCACCCTAGCTGAAGCGACGGAGAGTGGGGGATGCGCGTCTTGTTCCCCTACACAAAGTCGATTTAGTCACGCTGTGGCTAGAGGTTGGCGGTGATGCTCCCGAGATGTTGCTTCCCCAGTCGCAACTGGGTGGCAAACTTGTAATGCAGCTGGCCATTCTTAACACCGGTGAAGGGCGACCGCTGCATTGGCGTCCGCCGTCGGTGCAGAGCATGCAGTCTCGTAGCAGCCACAGCCAGAGCTGGGGAGCGCCAGGAATAAAAATATACCGCCAAAGAAAAAAAGACTGAACCGTTGAGAGGACGGCCAAATTGCGACTTCATGTGTTTGCCTACAGCGTTCTAGCTCCGGAACCTCCGCAGCTGCGGAAGCGAAGACGCTCGATTTACTTGGAACACTAAGCTCTTGCGAAAGAACAGCTCTTATCTTTACGATAGAAGAAATAGACAAAAGCAGATCAACTTGAGAAATGCATGTACTTTTTCCGGCGGAGCGCGCATATCCAGGTCTTCCGCCGTTAGAGCTGGTGAAGCCGCAATAAAAACCGTTAGGACTGAATGGTCTCCCCAGCTTTGCCACGTTTGAATAGCCCGTGCATCCAGAAACGCAAAATGTTGGTTCGGACTTGATCCTAGACGTAATTTCGGCAAGGCAAAGCAGAAGAAACCATGGAAAATATTCAACCAATGTAGCCGGCTGCTGCGCCTGCTGCACCCGGCCCACACATCACATGCCAGTAAATTCCCGGAGCCGCAGCATGAAGGCAACACCGGCTCAGACTCAAGATGCGCCCGGTTTCTATGAGACAAGAAATTTAAAAAAAGAATAATTGTTCTTTGTACCTAAAATTGCACTGCTTGACACTCACACATACCATCACGTACAAGCTACGATAAGTCATACAATATTTCTTTTTATTAACATAACTGCCGTCTCTATTACGAGACATTGCACGGTGGGTCAGTACGGACCTATAAAATGTAATACAATAGCCAAATAAATAATGTAACACGTGAAGAAGCAACACAGCCTGGTAAATATTCTAGAATCATACGAAGCTATCCTAACTTGAATATAACAAGAATATTGAAAGGTACACTGACCCGAAGCAATGGAAATAATACATGTTGGAAAAGGCTTCTCAACTATAGACCTTCTCATCGGGCGAGGAAGAAAGGGTGCGCCGCGAGCCTGTCCTGCTCTCTGGCTTGTGTGATCCGGCGTGGCACTGCTTGAAGGTATTACTGTCGCGTGCTGCAGAACATTTTCTAGATGGTTTAGATCGTATATTGTGAAATTTACGCAATGTCCGCTCATATAAGGTCGTCACGGAAGCCTTTCGGTGCATAGGTAACTACAGTATGCGGAAATATCTCTTGGGGGCGCAAACACGCGACGCGCATTAGAGAGTTTTAGGTTAGGGGACGCCAGCGGCTTGCGTACGCAAGAACTAGGGGTGACGGTACTGCGCATGCGCAGACCCTGACGTAGAGGTCTGCGCATGCGCAGTAGCTTCGCCCCTAGTTCTTGCGTACGCAAGGCGCTTGTGTCCCCTAACCTAAAGTTCTCTATTATCAGCCGTGGCGTGCGTATCTGTTGCGAATTATTTTGCGTATATCGGTTTTAATTCAACGAAGAGAAGAGAGAGAGAGAGAAACAACTTTACTGGTCCATTATGAAATGAAACGCGTTAAGCGTCTGATGGGGTGGCTCCCTCTTCGCGGGCTCCATATGCTTCCAGGGCCGCCTGGCCCCTGTGGATCAGTCGGAGCTGGTCTTCCAGGGCGGGGCTGGACAGCATGATCTCCCATCGCTCGTAAAGGGTGGGGATAGCAGGGGGGTTAGTTATGGGTATAGGTGGGGGGTGGTGTATGGAAAAATTGCACTCTCCTATGACGTGCCGAAGGGTTCCGAATGCATTGCAGTGAGGACATGTGTTCTTATATCTCTCTGGGTATATCTTGTTCTGGAGGCAGGGGTGGGGAAAGGATCCTGCCTGGATTTGCCTGTATATTGTTTGTTCGGCTCTGGTCAAGGAGTGGTGGGGGTGCGGGAATGTCTTCCTGCCGTCCCTGTAATATTTGACTATATCTCTATAATTTGTGATGGGTTGCCATCCCCTTGCCTCCTCCTCGTTGGCCCGGGAGTTTAGCGCTCGGGCCTGTTGATGAGCATATTCATTGCCCTCAACTGAGGAGTGAGCCGGGACCCAAACTAATTCGATCGCTTGTTTAGGAGGCGTAGCTTTACCAAGAATTTTTAGTGCCGCAAGGGACACCCAGCCAGATCTGTAGTTCTTGTATGCAGCTTGTGAGTCCGTGACGATCTTGGTGACGTTTGGTTGTAGGAGTGCGAGAGCTATCGCTGCTTCTTCTGCTTCCTCCGAAGACGGAGTGTAGATTGATGCGCAGGTGACCAGCTTTTCTAGCCCGGTGACCACGACTGTTGCCCTCGTGGAGCGTTTCGATAGAGAGGCGTCTGTATATAAAACAGTGTCGTCTTCCTCCAGGGTCCTGGAGATGGCTCTTGCCCGGGCGTCGCGTCGTCCGACATGCCTTGTGGGGTTCATGTTGCGTGGTAGCGGTTTGCATTCCAACTTCTCACTGAACTTTTCGGGTAATTGGTCGTGGCGGGTGTAGTGCGATTCTTGCCATCCTAGCTTGCGGAGGACGCTTCTGCCCGCCTTGGTCTGGCTAAGGCGTACCCTTTGATTGGATAGGTGGGCTTCTACGAGCTCGGCTACTGTGTTGTGGACTCCCATTTGAAGTAATTTTGTCGTGGATGAATTTATGGGAATACCCAGGGCCTGCTTCGTGGCTTTCCTGATTATTGCGTCAAGTTGTAAGACGTCCTTCTTGAGGAGCTGCAGGTACGGCGCTGCGTAGACGATTCGTGAGATAACAAAGGCCTCAACGAGGCGCAAGGTGTCCGATTCCTTCAGACCCCTCTGCCTGTTGGCCACTCGTCTGATCATGTTCAAGATTTGGTCTGACGTGAGCTTCATTTTTCTAATCATGGCTGTTGCCTTGCCGTCTGCCTGGATCAGGAGACCCAGGATCCTGAGTTGAGGTACCGGGAGGATCCGGTTCCCTTCCAAAGTGATTTCTATGTTTTCTGCTTGTGTCCTTGATGCACGTGGTCTGACTATGGTCAGCTCCGATTTTTGAGGCGAACAGCAAAGGCCACATGTCTTCACATAGCTGTTGATCGTGTCAGCCGCTTTTTGGAGCGTGTTTTCCATCCAGCCATCCGACCCTGCCCTCGCAGTCCAGAGGGTGATGTCGTCGGCATATAATGCGTGGCCCAGACCATCTATTGATTCGAGAAGCTTGGGCAACGGCAGGAGAGCCATGTTAAATAGGAGGGGGGAAAGGACCGAACCTTGCGGCGTTCCTCGATCCCCCAGGGAGATCGGTTGGGATGTCTCCTCTCCTATTCTGATCCTTGCCGTTCGGTCACGAAGAAAGTCTCGGATGTAGTTGTAAGTTTTCACTCCACAACCCGTGTTGCGCAGGTTGCGGAGGATACTTTCATGTGTGACGTTATCAAAGGCACCTGTGAGGTCTAGCGCTAGTATCGCTCGTGGCGATTGCTTCGTTGCTCGCTTAATTACCAGTTCGTTGAGTTGTACGAGAACATCCTGGGTGCCCAGGTGCTGCCTAAAGCCATACATTGTCTCTGGCATCTGATCGGTGGCATCAAGATGTCGCTGCAACCTCTTAAGAACCATACGTTCCATGACCTTCGCCACGCAGGACGTGAGGGATATCGGTCGCATGTTGTCGATGTGAGGTGTCTTCCCAGGCTTGGGTATGAAGCGGACTTCTGCCTCTTTCCATTCGTGTGGAAGATTGCCAGACTCCCAGACCCGGTTCATATACTCGAGCAGCTGTCTGCGGGCCTTGTGCCCGAGGTTGTTAAGTAACTTGTAGGTAATGGTATCGGGTCCCGGCGCGCTGCCCCTGTTGCTCTCGGAGATTGCCGATATCAACTCGGTGTCAGTGAATGGCTTGTCTAACGCTTCATTGGTAGGTCCTGCGTAGTCGGGAGGTGCGATATCACCCTTCTCCGTTTTCAGGTACTTGGCCTTCAGGTCGTTGATGAGTTTGTCGGCACCCCCAGTATAGTTGTTGAGGGTGCGCGTGAGGCTTCGATTAGTGGCACTCTTGCTGCCGAGAGGATCGATCAGGTGACGAAGGAGGCACCACGTCTTCCTGGTAGAAAGGGTGCCCTGCAGTCCATCACACACGCTCAGCCAGTTCTCTCTGCACAGCTTGGACGCGTATTCAGCTGCTTGCTTGTTGAGATCATGGATGCGTTTGCGAAGTTTCTTGTTGTGTCGTTGTTTCTTCCAGCGTCTGGTGAGGCTGTGTCGTGCTTCCCAAAGGTGGGCAAGCTTTGCGTCCACACAGGGTGTCTGCAGTGTGGTCGCAATTTTCTGGGTGTATTTTTCTACCAGCTCGAGTTGTTCCTTAGCCCATTCCCCATACGATTTGGTGCTGTTCGTGTCCTCATCTTCATCGGCTGCTTGCCTTTTTCGAAGTTTGTCCCAGTCAGTTATCTTTGTTGTTCCCATTCGGGCCTTGAACGCGGGCCCCCTGATCGTAATATTGAGGATATCGTGGTCCGACCCCAGGTTCGCGCCTGTGTTCTGCCACGACACGTCCAAGGTTCCACTCAGCAGGGTAAGGTCTGGACTGGTGTCCCGGGTCGTACTTGTGCCCATGCGGGTGGGAGTGTCTGGTTCGTTGAGTAGGGCTAATGTGTGCTGATCCATGAGGTTCGCCAGCACCCTGCCTCTCTTGGAGCAAAATTTGTAACCCCATATTGTGTGAGGCGCATTGAAATCTCCTAATATCAATAGGGGTCGGCTGCCCGCCTCTCTCTTGCTGTCGAGTAATGTGCCCTCTATGTCGAGGTTCTTCTTGGAGGGCCGACAGTATGCGTTGAGTATAAAGATGTTGTCTTTGCTTCCTATGCCTCTGCTGTGAATTTCCAAGAGAACGTGTTCACACCCTCTCTGGGTGGTAATGTGCTGCGTTGCAGCTATATTGCTTCGGACTAGGATGGCTGTGCTTTTCTCACTGGGATCGGTGTATGTGACGTACCCCGCGAGTTTTGGTCGCGAGTTCGTTTCTTGAATTGCAAGGATATCCGGTTTGTGTTCCGCATTATCTATGTATTGCTGTAATTCGCCTATTTTGTCCTTAATTCCTCGGCAGTTCCATTGGGCTAAGATCGTTGTATCTTCCTTCCTATTTTTACGCCTGGCCGCAATCCTGGCTCAGGTTGGTAGTCGTGAGACTACTCGCCATGCACGGTTTCCCATACGGGGCTCCCTTTTTAGCTTTTTGAGTGGTTAGTATGAGCTGGTTGACATTAGCTTCTAGCGCGTCGAACTTGGCCATCTTGGACGTTATCAAGCCGATTTGGCTGGCAAGCTGTGTGACCATCTCGGTGAGGGCTTCAATGGGCTTGGCCCACGCCGGTTCCTCAGATGGACTCGATTCAATTTTCTCTGCCTCCATTGCTGTTACCGGGGGCTCCTGTTGAGCGTCCCTCTTGGCAATTTTGCGTTTTGTGACATCCTCGCTGCTTTTCGATTTTTCTAATGCCTCCATGCGCGCAAGAAGCGCGCTGATTTGCTCATTTTGCTTAACTACAAGCGCTTTGAGTTGCATGCATTCCTCACAATCTTTCTTGGGAGTCTGGGGAAGGGGAGGGAAATCTTTGTTGCTAAGAGCGATAGGAGATCTAACTGCCCAGCCCACCTGCTTAGCGGCGTTCCTCGACGGTGTCTGGCTCCGGGTCTTCGACCTTGAGCGCGACTCCCGGCGGCCCCCGCTGTAGCTGCTGCCGGCCACGTCACCCGGCGACGACGCTCTCAAGCCCGGCTTTGAGGCGCAGCTGCTGCTCCGCCCTCGTCCGCCTTCACGGGAAAGAGAGTGATTCCGGTACCCTGACGTAGCTGCTCCCTCCCGACGTGGCGGTTTTGAGGCTTCTGCAGGCGTGTAGTTGGTATCTTTCCGCTCCCACCGGCGTTTCCGTACCACGTACGGAATCTTGAAGCGAGCTCTGCACACCTTGTCTGCGGTCAAATGTTCTCCTCCACAGAGGTCACACTTGGGGGTACACTTGTGCTGTTCATCGGGATTTCGAGCACCACATCCCCGGCAGATCCGGTCTGTTGGATCAGGGCAAACATCCATGCGGTGGCCCAGGCGACCGCACTGATAGCAGATATCTATCTGTTTTCTGTATAACGAGCATTTAGCGAGCAGGCCCCCGTAACGAACGTAGTTCGGCACTTTGGGTCCATTGAAGGCGATCACCACGGACGTCGTGTTAGCGATGCGGTTGGCCTCTACAGCAGTGGGATTATATTCGTTGACGATGTTCTCGTTGATTTCTTGAACCGTGTCTCCGAGGGGGACGCCTCGTATGACTCCCTTGGTCATGCCATGGGGGGCGGATTCGTAGGCGCTGACCTCGTGCTCATTTCCTTGGACGACAATCTTGGTGACTCCAACATACCGGTTAGCATTTTCTCTCTTTGAAGTACTGATGACGACGATGTTTTGCTGGTAATTTGGGCATATCACGTCCCGGATCCATTCTTCTTTTGTGACTCCCGCCGCAGCGTAAATGGCCCGGCCAACTTCCATATGGCCGACCTTGCTGATATTCAGACCCCCGCGTGGTCTCACCACGATCTTGGTATCGTCTCGGGGCAGTGCAGGCATGCGCGCTCTCTTGATTAACGTATCTTTGGCGTTCTCGGGTCTACGACCGGCACCGGAGGGTTTCGATTGAAGTGCATTGGGTAGACCTAGGTCTCGCTGACGTGGTCGGGACTTGCGTTCACCGGCGATGCGCCAGCCCAGGGTCCTGGTCACTTCTTCGGGTTGAATATCCTCCCCCTCTATTTCAACACTCATGGGAGTGGCCATGATGCAGGTAGAGTTCGCAATAATGTGCGTTCCAGCAGCGACCGCCCGTCGGCCGCGGCGGCTAGGCCAAGCGGTCGGCGGAGCAAGCCTAGGCTTAGCGACGATTCGCCTTAGGTGGGCACACAATCGTCCTTAAAGTCCCAAAAAATGGTCCCCTACCTTAAAGGCAGGTATCCTCGTGGTCCTGATGACTGCACGGAACACTTGGTGCAAGAATTTTTGTAGCAAAAGGTGATAATCCGGCACAGTCATCGAAAAACTGCGAAGCCGATGTGAAGCGCGTCCCACCGGTTATGCGCCTTCTTCTTCTTCCGAAGAGAAGCGGTGTCTCTGTATTACCAGCATGAAATGGTAAATCTGCTCACTGTCTGATCGCATGGCGTAGGGACTAAAACATAAAACATAAGAGCGCATGCTCGTGTACGGCCAAACTAAGGCAACCGCGAATCATCTAAGCGGCCGGCGCTGTGAAATAATTTTGATACACCGGCATCGTTCTCACGCATTTCAAGTCTGGTAGGCTTGAAGTCATTTTGTGTCTACGCTAGCCTTCCTGCATAAGGCCGATGGCGCTGCTCAACACAGCGATATACTGCGGTTGGTGAACCAGCATGATACATGTATAAGCTATGTGCGTCGGCATTGCCTTTTTGCCCTGTAAAGCCATAATATATGAGAGGGATCGCATATTAAGAATGCGATGGCTATTTTTGAGCAAACAATTTCCGTAATACGCGTGAGTGCGTCGTAGAGAGCGGAACCAACACAACCGAGACAAAAATCGGTTGTCCTCTTCCTCGAAACAGAAAGAAAACGGGCTAACGCCGCAATACGACCTCACATAGTTTATAAATCGCAACGTTTATAGATCTATAAACGTTCATGCCGTATGCTTGGACCATGCGCTATATATAGAACAAAGATACATGTAATCCAGCACCTACCACTGCTTAGGACGCTCGTACAGTTCCTAAACGGTCGCTTTACTGGAACAGCTTAATTCAGACTGTAAGCTATGCTGTTATTACAAACTAAAACTATTTTATTCATGGGTGGAAACCTCATCCATAGAATCTAGTAGTCACGCAACGTAATCTGCAGCTAACCGTTTGAAGGCGTGTCAAAGTATAACAGCACAGCTCCTAGCGTATCAGAACGGCACCCATGCTGTTACAATCGTCGCGTATATTTCATTGCTCCTAAACCGCAGCTTAGAACTAGAGGATAATACTGTAATAAGGTCTGATTATTGAATGGAACCTTCAGAAATACACAATTGATCTCCGACGCTGATTGTAGGCTCGAACACTGGCGCACATATCGAAGTTCGTGCTCCGTCCGCCACAATGCCAGCAGAAAGTCCAACCATACCGACTTAAACCACTTCAATACGTCTGACAGAACCGTTTGCAACGTAGAAGACCCCACGTCATGCTAAACTGACCGCACGAGCGCGAAAACAAACGCCAGGAACTACCTCCGAGCGCGTACCCGCCATGCAACACGCTCCGGCATGCTCACCCAAGCCAGCATGCTGACTGCGCATAGATGGCGCCACTGCGTAGCAATATGGTGGCGCCCATCAAAAAACGGTGCATATAATTTGTTAAGGTTCTCTTCAGCTATGAAGACAACAATACAAGCTAGGCGAATAATATTCGAAACAATAAAGGTAGTTATTCAACAAGCTCTATTGAATTATTTGCACAGTGCCGATTCATACAGTAAAATGCAAAAGGTTTGGCGATACCTTCATCTCATCAATGGTTCAAATTCGAAAATGGACATGAAATTTATATTTCAATTGCACCAGAAAAAAAAGAGAGAACGTTTATAACAATCCGAGTTTTTCCTATAAGCGGGACGCTGTTTAGCGGGTTAGTGCGGCGAGTTTGGTGGGTGGCACCACTAATAAAAGTTCGGCGCTCCGATGGCAACAGATGGCTGAACAATCACATGCAAGACGTCAAGAAGTTGTTTCTTTGCGAGTGATTAATGTGATAGTGTGTGAGGATGCCTTGAGGCAGAGTAGTGATGATATCGGGGGACTCTTTTCTGAATCGATTCGAGTTTTTGTATGTCGAATGTGACCAGTCGTACTCAACGTTTGAGCGAACCAGGTATCTGTAGGCTCTAAACTTGTATTGTAAACGCGAAACTTTCTTTGTGAGTACTCCCAGACTTTCATGGATGTTGAAGCTGGGTGCCTATGCGGGCTCATGCTTAACAAAATTTGAATTGCGGGCCCGACGGTAGGACCCGCCATCTATCGGACAACCGGACAACTGCGCTTCGCGCACGTGGCCCACAGTCTAGCCGGTGTACGTGATTTCACGCCCGATCATTGACGTTTCCTACTCGTACAAATATATTATGGGCGAACTTCCAGCAACGGCTTGTAACCCGCCCACTCGCCGGCTAAGCCCAACCAGGGCCGCTTCATCGTAGTCGGCAACGTAAGTTTTGATTCCATCCGACCTCAGTTACTCTGTTTATTCCGAGTGGGATACAAAGACAATAAAAACGCAATCTTCGGCTGGGCAACTGGTGCCATCTAGTATCAGCTTGCGGAAATAAAGGAGCACGCGAGCAGAAGAATTAACGCTTTGATGTCCTTTTCTAAGGAGGCAGGCATCCTTCCTTTCACATGATCCCTTACCCCCACCTTAGGCCACGTGCCATCTTTTTTAATAAATGTTTCAATAAATAAATAAATAAATAAATAAATAAGCCCGACGCTAAATTCAACTTATTTTTTAATTTTCTCACCCCACCGAGGGGATGCGGGCCTTTAACGAGAGCGGGCCTAGCTCAGACGAGTAAACATGGTAGTTGTGAAGGTTTTAACCAGCAAGTCATTACGTATGGCTACACTGCCGTATATAAAATTTATGAGTGGAGTCTTCCAGAAAGAAAACCACAAAGAAAAGTACATATGTTTTGGCATGTGATGAAAAAAGACCAAAATTTCCATAACTATTAACCGCGCCCCTAAACATACAAGGGCTACAGTGTTTTACGAGTAGCTGTCCTTGATTTCTTGTGCCACTCGCCCCCCCTCCCCCTCCCTAAAAACATGCAGCATCATATTCATGTTCTTCTTTCTTTTTTACTTGGTGCTCAGTATGATTTCCTGACGTAATGTAGAGGTGTACGAATATTTTCAGGCTCTTATGTGCGGTAAAGAAGGATGCATACCGGACGCATTCTTGGACTTTAAGCTTTCAGTCTTCGACTGCTTGGTCTTTCCACTCGTCAAGTCATTCGTCAGGTAGACGTGTTGCATGCCTAGTGTGCCTTAATACACTAAAACTTTGTCGATACGTCATGGTTGTTCTGCAACCAAAGCTCCTTATTGCTAAAACGGAGAAAGTTCTTGCGCTGCTCTCACAAAGATACGACAGTAAAATAAGACCGCGAACGTATTGATCGCTAAGATGTGCTCGTATATACAGGCTAGTTTACTTGCCGGAAAATAGGTACTGTGTTCTCCCGCCAGTTTACCTGGAAATCATGGTTTAATCTAGCAAAATGCACGGTTCAAGAATACTATAAATAACGTTTTTAAAAAATATTGAGTGGAGCGCAGCTCGTTGGGAGAAGCTTTGTTTTCTGCATACTACAAAACCGGAAGGGAAACTTATTAGAACTGAGTTTCCGTGTAAGCCCACTCCGTTGTAAGCAGATGTTACCGTTCCCACGATTAGAACAAATTTGAAGCTTTTTACTTTGAAAATCAGTTATTAAGAAAATGACTGAACATTTCCATCCACTCGAAACTTCGAATGGTTGTCATCACACACTTAAAAAATAAAATAAAATAAAATAAACCCATGGTGGCATGGGCAATGAACCACTGCATCTGTGGCTTCAAACCGAGCACACTAATTACAATTGCAGGTCCGCTTTGTACTGCGATCAATTATGAGGCTATTAAATTGGCCGAACCTGCCCTTTCCCGGCTTAGAATGGCTAGAACGGACGCGTCAGCGTCTACAGGAGATTTCCAAGCACGCAGATTTTCACTTGGCCATGCACCGTACTTTAGATGACAAATTTGGCCGCTTGCAAAAGCACAAGTCGCAAGAAGACGTTCGCAAGCGCACGGGACCAGACCAAAAGGGGGAGGGAGAACGTCAGTATAACCGTTGTTCGCAATGATTTAGGTAAGAGAATGAGGGAGGAGAAGATCAGCCGGAGATTGCAATGTATTTTTCGTTGTTTGGTATTCAAGCGCTCATTCAATCCGTATGGTGTCTCAGCTGCCGTATGCTGTTCTTTTGCTTAGCACGATGGTCGATGGTTCGATTTCTTGCCACACTGGCCGCATTTTGATAGAAGCTTATGCAAAAAAAAAAAATAAAAAATATAAGAAAAATGAATGAAATACCGCCAGGGTACAGCGCTATAGGTGTACGTTACTGAACCCCAGGTGGTAAAAATAATTCTGTAGCCCTCAACCACGGTGTGCCTCATAACAGAATGTGCAGTTTTGGGAGTTGGAATTCCGCAGTTTAATGCATTAGGCTCATTCTACTTCGTCTTCAACGTATTAGAATTCAGGAAGAAAAAGTTTACGCACAAATACCAAGGACTCTGTGCTGACAAATGATTGCGCGCTGTTCGCACCGCGCAAGTATTGCAGTGCGACGGTTTATCCTCTCTGTGTGTTCATGGCAGCTCCGTGCCATTGACGTCACGGCGCTACGTAAACGGCTATGCGCATTTTTCGCGTGCCTTCGGGGAACCGGGCGTGCATCTGAGGGATTCATTCATTCATTCATTCATTCATTCATTCATTCATTCATTCATTCATTCATTCATTCATTAACAAGGTCGAAGTGCATATAGCGACCGCAACTCCATGTTACCGTCAACACCAACTTTTAAGTTCATGGCGGGATTCTTGCAGAGTGAACCACTGTACTGCGGGTGGAAAAGACAAAACACGAAGGGTTAGCGAAAGAAGGAAAAACATAGCGCTCGCATTTGTCCTTCTTTGGCTAATCTTTCGTTATTTTTTTATTCGTAGCCCAGTGCTTCGCACTGCAAAACTCACGCCATGAAAGTGGACCAACTCGCTCAAGTCGCTATTCTTAGTTAAGGAGTTATGTAACCTAACTGATTTGTTTTAGCAGACTGCGTTGTTGGGCAAGTTGGTTCATTGTATTTGGAAAGATTGGATGCGCTTTGTAGACGATCACAAGGAAGAAACGCCTGTCCTGTCTTCTTACTTGTGATCGTCTACAAAGCGCATCCAATCTTTCCAAATAAAATCATTTGTTTTAGTGAACTCTTTAACGTTTAATAAAAAAATTGAATAGTCAAGAATGATTTCTTTTTAGCAAGAACAAGCTTGACCTATGATAAATGGATGCAAGCCAAAGGCCTTGCACGAGCCCACGATGCTTTGCAAAGCGTGCGGTTTCTTTTTTCACACAATGTGGAGTATCCAAGTGCGCCATGGCAGGCAGTCAGAGAGGTGTGCTGTAAGCACGAGACAAAAAGAAAACGACATCTGGTTTTAGCAACTACATCAGCTCGGAACTCCTTTAATGCGCAACATCCTCCTTGATCGACCTCTCGTCGAGGTTGCATGAGGCTGCGCGGAGCTGCGTCCTCGACAACCAAACCTGGCCGACCCAGCACGCCCGGGAGGCGGCGGCGAGGCAAGCCCCCGACGTCCCCTCATGGGAGGCTTAGGCCTGGCCATCATAAAGTGCTGGTTGTACAATAAAAGCTTATTCCTCCTCCTCCTCCCTCCTCGATCGGCCATACCATGCTGAATACGCCGGTTCTGGTCTTTGAAGGCCACTATGTCTATTTTGTTTGCCTGTTTTTTCCTCAAAAGTTGCGCTCGCCCACTGCGGGGCGCTCCGTGTACGAGTACACCGTGTTTTGCTTTCATCGAATGATTATTAATTAGATAAATTGCAGGTATGCTATCAAGAGATGAGAAGCCAACAAGTCAGTTTCTTCTTGGGAGAAGAAAACTGTACGTAGCAATAAGTGCCACGTTAAAACTTAAAGGAAAAGTTTTTTTTTTCTCGCTAGGAACCCAAGCGCAAGTAGGGAAAAACTATGGATAAAATGCTTAATTTACTGAAATTTGGGGTATGTAATGGACTATCTCATCTACTTCAGGAGTGAGAGTGGTCGAACTATCATCATTCAGATGAGTTAAAAGTGGTGGAATTGCAGGAATCTACACTCTCTGTAGTTGAATGGGAATGGAATGGAAGGCCTTACTCCGGAACTCTGCTTGGTTGGCGCATGTCGCGGCAAGACGACATAGTGTCAGGAGGTTAACCTACCCACGTATCCACGTGCGGAAACGAGACGTCACTAAAGAGAAAGCGTGGTGATTTCTTCAGCGTACGGTGTTCAGCCTCCAGCGCTGGTCTTCGACAACACATAGGAGTCGCCGGCACGGATCCAGATGTTCGGCAACTACCTTTGCGTACTGGGCCTGAAGGAGCGCACGCAAAAGGCACAAGTGCGTGCGCTTCTCTACAGTACTGCGTGGCAAGCTAAATACATATTTTCTACTGCAAATCGTTCATGGAAAAGGTCAAGAAGTTCCATGTTGTTAAAAGACAGTTCGACCGGTACTTCATCAAGCAGCAAGACTTTGCGCATGAAAGTGCTTGCTTCCCCAAGAGGCAGCAAAGGCCCGGTGAATACGCCGACCAACCACTTCATGACAGCGCTGCATGTTCTGGCAGACCAGCACGATTTTGACGACTCCAAGGAGCACCTCATCAGGGACCATTTTGTCTCCGGTCTACGAAACGAGAAGTGGTCCCAATCTCTTCAAGTGGACAGCAGGCTGCTTTTCGCAACCGCTCTATCGAAGGCATGGGTGAAGCAAATCATCCAGTTACAACAAGAAGGCCTTCGTGGCTAGTATAGCCGCAGTGACGCTCCGTTTGAAGGGAATGCGACGTGGTCGGCGTCAACTGCGTCACACATCAGAAGAAACAGCGAAAAGTATGAGTAAACGCAGGCTCAGCACGTCGCATGGGTGCTGCAACTTCGAAGGCAGAGGATAAATGCCACAACTACGGTATCAAGGGACACTTAAGCAAGGTAAGTCTCAGGAAATCTTCAGGAAAACAGGGACTGGCACGGGCCTCTCGTGCGCATATGAAGTGCGGAGACCTTTCTTAGAGAGTTGCCAATGCACCAAGCGCGCAGTCACGATTTTTTCAAGTGAGGATTGACAACCTGCCACTCTTTCCTATAAGGTAGATTCGGGTGCGGAAGCTTCGATATTATCCTCATCTTTTCATGGTTTTCCGGCTAGCTTGACTGGCGCAAACGAGGCGCTTCTGAATGTTTTAGGCAAATTTGAGGTAGCAGCCGAATGAAGAGAAAATCTAGCCAACTTTGCTATGTCGTCAGCGCTTTGCGGCACATTGTTCTCTGTTGCTAGTTATCGAGGCATTAGGGATAATTGAGCTTATGGAATCCTTGAGCAAACAAATACGAAATAAGAGACATTCCTTCTTCACACTTTCAACTGCCTCGCCCTATTTCAGGCGAATACTGCATTACACTGACACCGGAAGTTGTTCCTTTTCACATAGCCCCAGTCCGCTGTAAAACCAGGTGAGAATGAAAGTTGAGAAAATAGAGGGAATGAGTGTCATGCGGAGAGCAGACGGACCAACCCAGTGGTGCGCCAGTTTTGAGCCAGTCACACAGCCTTCAGGCGACGTCAGTGTATGCTTTGACATGACACAGTTAAAATAGTCTCTTTTGAGAGCTAGGTTCACGTTACCTACGATCGATCGAGCCCTATGTTCTTTAAGTGGCGCAAAGTGGTTCTCAAAACTGGGCACAAATTTTGCCTTTCACTCACTAAGGACTCTGAGGAGCTTACAACATTTATTACGCCATTTTGACGTTGCTGTTTCACGAGACCGACACATGACCGAAATCTTAGAGGGCCTTTCCGGTATAGTAAAATGATGGGTGAAGCCGTTCTGTTCGGTGACACTAAATAGCAGCATGGCTCCAGCCTGAGATGTTCTAGATAGGTTGGTTGA
Organism: Dermacentor andersoni; assembly: GCF_023375885.2. NCBI lineage: Eukaryota > Metazoa > Arthropoda > Arachnida > Ixodida > Ixodidae > Dermacentor > Dermacentor andersoni. The sequence continues at coordinate 141,052,187 of NC_092817.1, read as the reverse complement.
GGACAACCTCACCTTAAAGCGAGATGTGCTTTCGGCGTAAGCATGATCTTTTTGGGCAATGTTCTGAGCATATCCGGGGTAGAAGCGTACTCTGCATATATAGTTGTCGTAAAAGAACTAGATCTTCAAAGTAACGTAGGGTAATTAAGCACTGCTCTGGCCATGGCCAATCATCTGCGATGCTTTTTGCCCCAATTAGCGCATATAATGGAACTGAATTGCATTCTGGGGTTTTACTTGCCAACCCCACGGCTTGATTACGAGGCGCGCCATAATAGGGGACTCCGGATTAATTTTGACCTCCACGGGATCTTTACCGAGCCCCATTGCACGCGACATGTGCGTTTTTGCATTTCGCCCCCATCGAAATGCGGTCGCCGCGGCGGCGATTCGATTCCGTTAAACCACCTTAGCGCATGTAACGACCCCTCTGAGAAACTTTCTGTCGGTCGATGAGTTGCGCGACTGCCGGCCTCAAAATGGGCACGCTCAGACCAAACCTCTCTTTGCGCGCGACGGAATTCTCGTTGCCACCCGCTAATTTTCACGAGATGCCAAGCCAGGCCCTATCTCGCCTGCTTGTTCCGGATGCATAGTTAGCCCAAGAGTATTTTGTTCGCGTCTACAAAAAAGAAATTGAAATACACTGTTCACGTATCAATCAGGCACGTTATGTGGACAAATACGCTAACGAGCTTACATAAAAAGTACGAATAGGTACTCACGCCTCATTTTGCTGCGTGCGGCTTTATCATCGCAAACACTGACACTGTAGCTACTACGACGGCGTGCTAGCCAACAACACCGCGGGGATCATGCTTACAGCTACATCGCGTGCACGACTGTACTGCCGGTCTCGACTGTTCGCTATATAGGGTAAGAGGTCGTTCGGGCTCACCATTTGCATTGTACCATAGCTGAACATACACAACGCAGGATAAATCACGTTCCTATTGGCAGACCAATGAATGTTCCAACAGGCTGAAATCGTAACGCAACATCAACGTAACATCCCATAAAAAAAAAAAAAAAATGTTGGCTCGGAATCCCGGCCCTGCGAAAATCCCGGCCCTGCGAAAACTGTGTGTCAACACCATCGATTGCCCTTTCCCGCAAAGAGTTATCGTGCCTGCGCAATGGTGTGTAAAGGTTTTTTTGCAAACAGCGCATGTATGATGTACGCGAAAAAGTTGTATATATGTATGAGTCACTTGCTCGAAATAAAGATTGTTGCAAGTTAGCGCCTGTGTGTGTCACGTCTCACATTCGTCCTTGTCTTTTTCACGTTGCGCAAAGTAATCTTTACCGGGAAACGTATGCGCGGAGCGCTACATGCCGCGCATTCTTATCAGGAGCGCCTTATCATCAATTATGTGTTTCAGATGCTTGTTTTGTTGAGCTTGTTATTTATTGAAACGTTGGTGTTCTGCATGTTATATGCGGAATTCCAAAGAATGTATGTACTTCTCGCTTGACTTTGCTGAGTGCTCTGCCTTATGGGTGTATGAGCCATTGCATTTGGGGGTATGAGTCATTGACGTTGATAGTTTTCTGTCCACGCCGCGCGAAGAAGAAATCCTGGGATCCTAGGCATAGACAGCTTCACTGTAAAAATGCTACGTACTCGCGGTGAACGCCTGATTCGGCTCGTCCCAACACGAGAAACACACGCGGACGCCTAATCCACAGTTACTTCATCGCACATAGCGTCCATGTAGATAGCTAGATATAGAAACTTTATTAAAAGAATAATCAGAATAATCGCTATTGGTCGGCGCCCCTAGTCCAGCGCTCCGCTGGCTCTTGCCATCTTCTCAGCTTTCTGGATCAGCTTGAGCTGTACTACACAATACGCTTGTCCAGGAGGATTCTCTTCACACCAAGCACGTCACTATGGGGAGAGGACGCTGAATAACTGTTCAGCGCAGCTAAGGATCGGCTCCTGTCTTGGCGATGTATCACTTCGTTACTTTCGTGGGGTTGTAGTGGGAAACAGATGTTTGCGCGCGAATAACGAGCTGTAAATTATGCGTTACGAGCCTTAATCTTCAGAAGGATTATTTGTGAGCTCCTATGAAACATCCCGCCCACAAATATTTAATTTCTTGTTCGTTAACTCCATCACACGCCATTCTTTTTACAAAGACAGAAAGCTCAGCTAGTTGGTAATGCAAAGAAGGGGTAAGGCGTGCAGACACGGACACAAGATAAGTGGACAACACGAACGCCGTTAAAAACTTAGACCAGTAATATCAGACAAGGAAGGTTATTTCGTAATTGTGCCAGATGACATGTTTTCAGTAAAAGCGATATCAGCTATAGGAAAGAATTTTCAGCGACGAAATCAGCTCAAGCCTTCAACAGTTACGCAATGTGCGGTTTAACTCCTGTCAATACATAATCTAGATAGGATTGCCTCTAATGTCAAGAAAGCAAAATCACTCCCCTTAGGATTGTTTTTCTCGGCGAAGACCCATAAACAAGAGATTCCTTTTCGTGCTATAGTGTCAAAGAAAGGGACATGGCAGGTCTGTGTGGCTAGTCACCTACAGAACTGCTTAGCTTCACTAGTTTTTTCAGACCCCTTTAGCTTGCGTAATTCTCAGGCATTAGTTGAGTTTTGGCAGAGAAAACTACTGGTGATTGTACAGCTTTTAGTATGGATATCGAAGACTTCTATTACTCCTTGCCGCATGACGGGTTGTTAAACTCCGTAATTGAGTGCAATAAAGAACAAGTGCAAGAGTCGGCTTTTATTGATAGATGCGGTGTTTCCAAGGGTGCTTTTATAGAAATTCTTTCAATGTACTTAAAGTCGATGCTGGTTAGGTGGAGAGATGGCGTGTTTCTGCAGAAATCAGGAATTTGTATTGGTTCAAAAGTTGCCCCTATACTTAGTGATAAATACCTGAGCAAGACTGGCAGCTGCTTAGAGAAGGCTTGAGCAATTGTGTTATTGAGGTATTTTGTTACGTTGATGATTACCTGATTTTCTGCAATAGGGACAAATTTAATTCCGCTGCTACCTCAGTAAGTGAGCAATTTAAACTTAATGGAGAAGGATTAAAGTTTACCAAGGAATTTCCTCAGACACGCGTAATACAGTTTCTAGACATTTCCTTGGTCTTCGAACAAAATCCCGGGTGTTGGAAGTACTCCCCTAGATCTTCGAAGCCATTGTTAAACTTCCAATCAAAGCATTCCAATGTAGTAAAAAACGGAATTGCCATGTCGTGCCTCAAGTCTTCTCTCACCAGATCGTGCATGCACAAAATGAGCGCCAGTTTTACCGCACAAGTCCGGCGCCTATTAGAAGCAGGGTATCCTAGCGTAGCAGTGGCCACTGTAGCTGAACGCCTAAAGAAGTCGATTGCGAAGGGGACGGCCGTGATTACAGAAGGCAGTAATAGCAAGAAAAGAGTGGTGGTTATTCGTTACGTTCATTCAGTTTCGCATAGGCTTAAAAAAGTTGCAAGTAGATATGGTGTTAATGTTGTTTTCACTGCTCCCAATGAACTAGGTCAGATATGCGCTGCCGTGGAAAGAAAAAAAGGAGCAGGTGAAAGGCAAAAAAAAAAGAGCAGATATTTTTCTGACTGTAGTATGGGTGTTGTATATAAAGTTCCCTTTAGTTGTGGCCTTTTCTACGTAGGGCAAACGGGGCGGTGTATCAATCAGACGCTAATGGCGTTAATTGGTGGATCGCCTTCTAATCTGTCGTTACATTGCGAAGACTGCGAAGACTGTAATTGCACACCGAAGTTAGGTGAATGCGGGATATTGTACAGGGATAGGAATGAAAATACGCGTCTTATGGTCGAGGCATGGCATATCAATAACGGTAGAAGTGCGTGCGTGAGTCAGCCTTCGATTAGGGAAGACATAAGGAAGAGATCATATGCCTTAACGTTTACCTCTTACGTAGACCGGCACGTGTACCCGATTGACACGTGGTGCTACCATTCCAGAGCATGCACAGATGAGTTTTATGTCTTCTTTCTTTTTTCGCCTCTCTTCTTCCTTCAGTTGATAGTCGCCGTTCGTGTTGTACACTTCTCTTGTATCCCTGTCTGCCCGCCTTACCCCTTCTTTGCATTATGCATTCTTTTTAGCCGCTGCGCATTATGCATAGTCTGCTCAAGCAGACTTCGCGTGCAAACGCCTATCGCGCAACGCTTCTAAACCTTTTCAAGCCTACTGAGTTACTATTTTATGACATTGACTGCGCTAAGCATTACTTCGGTGCGCTGCGTGGTCGTGTGGCATGTGATTTAAACACTTTTCTCACGTTTGTCTTTTGTTTTCCTTTCTCTCTTTGTATATCGGTAGTGATATGAACGAACATGATGTGACTTCTTTCCTTGCTAAGGAGTGCTGCGCACGTAATTAAAGTATTACTTCTCCCGCATTGAGAAAGTGGCAAGAACGATCACATGGTTACGCGGTACACCCTTCGAGACATGTCTGCGACGACTTCGAACCAAATAGTACGAATAAGAAGTGCTTCGTGCCGCAGTGCTACAGCAACTACGCTTCGCGCGATAGTGCAAACTTTCTTTACTCTTCCCCCTCCCCCTCCCCGGGAAAATAAAGAAATCAAGAAAAAAAAAAAGCTGACTGCATTGTGGAAAAAAGCCACTCATCAGCCAATGATGTGCATCTGCGAAAAGCACTTCCTTCCTCATTTTCTTATAAATACGCGGACTGCTGAGCATGGTGGCCTGCTGCTAGCAAGAAAAATCTGAAGGGTACGTCTTTCAGAAAAGGCGTATCGGCAAGGATGTTTATTAACTGCTTAACTTGTCCTTCAAAGCCGCCTGCGATGAGAAAACCAAAGGATTTCTCCCATCTGAAGCGGCCAAACTCAAGCGAGGTCTCCTACGTTGTCTACCCCTGTCAGATGTTACACACGATGGCAAACTCAGTGCTTTCTTGTTTTCAGAACAACTCCGAAGATGCCGTGGTCTGTCATGTGAAAGCGGTATAAAACTGGGAGTTCTTGCTTCCTCGTTGTTTTGCCGTTATTCACAAATCACGCATACAGTAGCAGGCACTGAAGAATAAAGCAAAATATAATATAAGTCATAACTCACTACAGAATAGAGGAACTTAGAAAGCATAAAAAGATCACTTCAAAATGGTGTTTGCGCGAAACTCACGCTGAAAAGGGTAAGGTAAACACGAAGTACCATCTGCACCGGCGCGAGAAAGACTGATATGACAGTACCGAACACCACGTTTGAAAACCTGAAATACGCACTCTGTTCGTATCGCGCATGTGTTAGAGTGTGACGATTTATATTATGTCTCTGTGTCCATAGGGGCTACGTCGTTTCAAGGAGTTCACAGGGCTTGCCTAAAGGTTGTGAATAAATTTGGGGGACAACGTTGGGGGATTTTTGCGTATACCTTCGGGGAACAGAGCGCATATTTAAGTGGTAATTCTTCACCATTCGGTTGGTTACCGCAATACGCACCTACACGGTCGAGTTCGTATTACTAAACAACATAAAAAATCGCACGGCACCACAAAACCAGGAATTGCATATACGGTGAGCGGAAAACATTCCAGGTTTCGTGCCAATGTGAATAAATAGTAGAATTGACGTGTTTTTAACTATCAAGGCAGCTCGCGCAGCGGGACATGTTCGCAACCATGGTTCAGCGCGTAACCATGCTCGTGCAGAGGACTAGTGGCCAATGCCTCGCTGTGCCACTCAGCTGAAAACTTGTGGCTGAACTGAGGCACCCACAGACATGTTCTCATCTCAAAATTGTGCCGTACTAGCATTTCGAATGCATTTGGGTTTTTATTTGTGGTATTAACAACTCGAACAGCCGTTTACTCCCTTCCTCCAGCAAAAGAAAAGCTTCATATGTTCAGGCCAAGGTTGCATCTTGTTTACAGAGCGTTCAGATAAGCTGTACTGCTGACCTGGACATGATAATTAAATAACAGGGAGTAGTGAGGTATCGCTTAAGGGGAAGCTTCAGCTCGGGCCCTGGTATCTAAATACATGGAAAAGGAGTAATCGTTTTTCTCGGCAACAGCTGCACGTATTTGATTAGATTTGTTGCATTTAGAAGAAATGGCTAAACTCTAGTGACTGTTGGTAGCAAATTTTCGATTTAGGTCGCCAATGTTTAGGACAAAATTGTTGAAGATTGGAAATTTTCAGGAAACGAAGCTATGAAGTTTACAACTACGTAACTCAAAATTGATAAAGGATATCAGAATGCTGCCAATTGAATCAAATAGTGTATTTGAAGTGGACAAAATTCGTATTTTATACACGGCTTTAAAAAAGATCTCTAATAGTTCAGTCGGACGTTCGCAAAACCCATGTAAACACTGTAACAAATTCAGGAAAGCTGTAAATACATATATCAAAATTATCCGCTTCAGGTGCTCCAACGGATGCACTTTACACGACTAACATAACCGTTTTCGGTGCCTAGCTATGTAGTTGTGAACTTCGTGCTTCCCTGTTTTTTAAGCTTACCCATCTTTAATATACCCTTTAAAAAATTCAGGCCTTAAATCAATATTTCGATTCCAACAGTAACTAGAATTTTACTTTCTCTTTCGAATGCAACAAATTTATTTAAAATTGGCCACGTGGTTATCTAAGAAGTGTTCCTGTGTTTTACATGTATTTGGATAGGCGGCATCGGTGCTGGGCCCTAGCTAGAGCTTCCTCTTAACGCTGGAGTTTTTGCTTCTCCGCCAGAGGGGTGTCTAATGATCTTTCGAATGTTCTTTTTCACTTTTATGAGATAATGCATCGATGCGCTATGCATTGGTTTTACGCTATTCATTTTCTTTGTACGTGAAATTGTACTATAATTTAAAAGACCCCCTAAAGCCGCACTAGAAATAAATGAAACAAACATTGTCTGTTCGCCGTCTTCAAACAGTGGAGGCACCGTAATGGAAAATTTTTCCATAGACCGAATTTCAGCGCAAGCCGCCGGCAATGCGACTATATAGAAAGAGCAGCTTATTGCGGGGATATAGGCAAAACAAACACAGTTGCATCGCAGAGGAGGAATAAGAAAACATTGAATTTATGCACGCGACTGGATCTTTAACAACTTTGTTTCCTTTGGTCTGATACGCCGTCTTTACGGAAGCAGAGCAAGGAACAATCACGCAAGTTTGCGCGTAGGTAACTGTATTTTCCTTGGTATAATGAAATTCACTCTCCTACAACGATGAACCATCGAATTAATTTCCTCTTATTTTTTAACAGCTTGCGTATGAAATCTCTTTTGTTGTTTTGAAGGATATGTTATGCTTGTCGCTATTTTCGCCGGCCTGAAATAAATGGCGAATGGAATAATGGGATTGGTTGCAAAACGCATCTTCGTATGGTTCCCATGGACTCTCACCACAGCCAAGTGGTTGCCATGGCAACTGAGTAAAGTCTCCACGGAAGAAGCAATCCAGAGATGAAAGAGGAAAAGAAAGCAACGAAGTACTTGAGCGGTGAAAGGAAGGCTTGCGTATCGTGTTCTCTGTCGGGGCATTTCATTTTGTGTACGTGCGTGTGCACTCACGCATCAGTAGCTGGGGGACTGTTTTTTGGATCCTGCTCGTAAAAAAACTCAAACGTGCTGCGCAGCATCAACAGACGTAGCTCTGACGACATGACTTGAGGACGTCGTTCGGTGTCTTCTTTATGTAGTCGACCAGTGAAAGAATCCCATTTCATCTGGCAGCGCTCTGAGAGGTTGCGCTGTTGACACATGAGACGATCGTGCCGTATATTGGGAGGCATCTCTCTCTCTCTCTCTCCCTTCTCAAGTTCGTGTTCCCCCTTGCGGACGTAAATTGTAGCGGGAAGAATCAGACGAAATGGTGGAAGGGAAGGTGAGGCCGTGTAATGCAGTAAAGTCCATAGGCCTAGTGTTAAGGGTTTCCGAGTGTGATAAAATTTTAATTCTGAAGTTTTACGTGCCACGCAGAACCATGATTATGAGGCACACAGTAGTGGTTGAGACCACCTGAGATTCTTTAACCCGTACCCAATGCACAGCACAAAGGAATTTTTGGCATTTCGCCCACACGGAAAGCCGTCTGTCGCAGTGGGGATTAGATCCCCTCGTGCTTATAGGAACGGAACGTCAGAGCGACTAAGTCACCGCGGCGGGTCGGCCGAGCGTGACGAATAGCCGGCATTCTAGGTAGAAGTTTGCCAATGGCGTGTGCCTATTACATAACACTGGTGAACGTACGCTTTTGTGAGCAACGCAAGCAAGGCAACCGCAAGAAAGCCGGCAGATCCCACAGCCTGTGGGAATCGATGTTATGCGAAGCAGTGTGCCGGGAGCCTACCAAGCAAATGAAATGGCCAATACAGTACCGAGACGTAGGCGGCTGTTTGATGACCTACACGACACGCATGCCATGACCGATCATTCACGTTCGTCATACACTCTCGTCATACTATGCAAATTTTGGTACATACGAAGTTAACCAAACGACCATGGAAGTACCAAGATATAGGCGGCTAGACACAGACAGACAGACAGACAGACAGACAGACAGACAGACAGACAGACAGACAGACAGACAGACAGACAGACAGACAGACAGACAGACAGACAGACAGACAGACAGACAGACAGACAGACAGACAGACAGACAGACAGACAGACAGACAGACAGACAGACAGACAGACAGACAGACAGACAGACAGACAGACAGACAGACAGACAGACAGACAGACAGACAGACAGACAGACAGACAGACAGACATACATACATACATACATACATACATACATACATACATACATACATACATACATACATACATACATACATACTATCATAGTGACAAATGTTCACAAAGAAATGCTTCGCATTTAAAAGCCCTCACCGCTATTTTACGCACGCTATGCTATAGGTGAGTCAGCGGCGCTTTGTAGTATGGATGTCTTCTTTGAGGTCTGAACGACTTTTTAATGCATTTTGTTAAATCAACCATCCCACCAAAACAAAGTTGTAGGTGAAGTCCCAAGTACGTCCAGCGGTGTGGAGCAATGCGGTAATTGCCTTTTCTGCTCACTCCGCTTGTTCAACTCTACGGCAATACTTGGTCTCGTTAGTTTGCACTTACAGAAGAATAAAAATAGGTTGCGGTGCATACGGTAGGCATCACCAAATCCTGATTGGGAGCTTGCCACTGTGCTTGAAAAGAAAAGTGTACAATCATTACATTCTTCCGGTGCTAATATATGGGGCGCAGACTTAGAGGTTAACGGAGAAGCTTGAGAAGTTAAGGACCGCGCAAAGAGCTATGGAACGAAAAATATTAGGCGTAACGTTAAGAGACAGGAGGAGAGCGGTGTGGATTAGACAATAAACGGAGATAGCCTATATTCTAATTGACATTAAGATAAAAAAAATGCAGCTAGGCAGGCTATGTAATGCATAGGATAGACAACCGGTGGACCATTAGAGTTATAGAATGGGTACCAAGAGAATGGAAGTGCAGTCAAGGACGGCAGAAAACTAGGTGGGGTGATGACTGTATAAGCTATAGCCACAACGCAATCCAGTCGCGGTGTACAAGTGGTGAAGACCTAAAATGCGCAGTCATCATTCGCACATGTTAAAAACACACATTACCATAGCAGAGCGCGTAGGCCAATTGGTGATTCATGATTTTTGGAAGTTACCGCAAACAAAGCACGAGACTTGAGGAAAGCTACAGCACGAAGCGGTTGTCACAACACATTACCACCCTAATCACAGCGCCTTACGCACGCAGGTATACATGCATATGCCTTTAGGCACGAATGATGATTCGCTGTCAATAAATGTGCCAACCTCACGCAACTTTATTCCAAGGTGCATCTGACTCCATTTAAAGCAAAGCGAAGTGGCGGTACGACGCCTTTTTTGTGTTATAGCGAGTTCTTTTGATAAAAGGGTAATAAAAATTTGATGTACCTGACAGCCAATCACACCACACGTTTTATTAAAAACATAGACTCACCATCCCGGCCCTGCAAAAGTGGATGTCGAGCAAAGCTGTTGAATACCACCACTACAAGGGCTGAAGGGGGCATGCAATGATTCATCGCTTTAGAATAATAGTAGTAATGGTAGCAATGGTAATTTTGACAGCATGCCGCCGCCCATAGCGGTGCTACAATAACATTGTGGTCAGTTGATAGGTTGGTTATCTTATATACGAAAGGTTAGGGGCGTCACTCCCCATGTCGCAAGCTGCCATTGCCTCGGTAACTTGGCCAACAGTAATTTTTCCAGGGAAACGTATGCGGGGAGCGCTAGTGCTGGGCATTGTTATCAGGAGCGCCTTATCATCAATTAGGTGGTTCGGAAGCTTGTTTTGAGTTATTTCTTTATTTGAATGTATGCTGTGCTGTATGTTGTATGCGTGATTCCAAAGAATGTACGCACTGTCCGATTCACTTTGCTAAGGGCTTGTAGCCTCTGCCTTACGGGGGTATGAGCCATTTATGATGATAGATTTCTGTCAACGTTACGCCACTGCGAAATCTCGGGATCACAGTCACACAAAGCTTCGCTGTAGAATGTTTCAATCACCAGCAAAACCAGCTGCACAATTTAATTACTTGAGATAATATCGATTGCCATATGACTTTAGATTTCCGACACCTGACGGGGCCGTTTCAGTTAGATATGCTGCCAGACCTCAGGATAAGAAAATACTTGTTTTGACAATAAATTCTATGGAATGGACAGTATCTCGTCACAGAACCAAACATTGCGAATAAAGGTGACGGTTTCTCCTCCCAGTTCTGTTAAATTCTGTAGCAGGAACTACGTGGTACCTTCATTACCAACTACATGAGTTTGAGGAAGAAATTGTAAATACTCTAGCCTCTAGGTTTCACTGTTTTTTCTCAATTTTGGTTTTCTGCCATATTGTATATTGAAATGTACCTTACATAGATTCATTTGTGATTGAAACTGTGCAGTCTCCGGCTTGTTTGCGAGGTGTCGTTCGAACTGTACACAAATGGCACAGTATTAAAGTAAAAAAAAACAGCGAGGAATTTTGGCTCTTGTGCTAGCTGGAGCAGAAGAAAAGAATAGAAGCGCGTAAATGCCCTGGGAGGAATAGAATAGCAGAGTACATATTGTGTGATCCATAATTTGGAAGATAGTGGTACCGATAAAGCGAGAGCCCCGGTAATGCTTAGTGCAAGAAAACGCGGGGGATCCTAGCAGCTAAAATTGGGTGAGCACACCCTAGTTACAGGTAGGTTAGAAGATTGAAGGCGTGAAAGGAGGATGACAAGTGAACGCTAAGTACATACCTTAGGATCAGGACTGAAGTAATATGCTCTCAAAGTGTCTTTTCATCTGAGATGAGAATGTCGAAATTACGCATTCGTAAATCACCCACGTCTCTATCCTGACGTTAAGGAAACTAGAACGAAACAAAAAGAGATACTTGTTGAACAGATTAGGTGGCCGTTGTGCTTGGCAGAACTTCTGTCTTCCGTGATGTTACTTATGAATAACGCGTAAGTTCTGGAATCTTTTCCTCTCTCAAAAGCGACACCAGGTGGACGTTGGTTCCATGCTTTTTTAACCGCACATAGTGTCACGTGCATTCTAGAATTATCCGAAAGGTGTCTTTCTTGCGACTACTCCTCTATGGTACATTGTTCGACGAAGAAGTGCACTTAGAATAGACGTCGCCGTTTCTTGGAGCAGTTTTTGTCCATTGTTTTTCTGACACTGCTTTCTATTCTGCGACAGACATAGAAATAGGTGTAGCTGGCCGAAATAGCGACGTCTGCTAGAATCACGTCAACCTGACTCTTTTAGATGCGCGAGGACACAGAACGACGATCGGTAAGTGCTTAGTAGAGCAGTTAGCCCTGATTACAACCATATACCGTGAGCAGCATGCTTTCAACATCGCCCTTGAAAGTCTCTTTCACTGGAAACAGTGGCACGTACTTCATTTCACATTTCACACGACTTATGATAGTGACACGCGAGAACGAAGAAATACCGGAAAATATAAACGAGGAGCTTCGCGTTCCATCTGTGCGTTGGCGTTCGCGGTGATAGAGCGGAAAACACAAGCAGCGTGTTTCAGGTCTATGTTGCCTCGGAGGAGAACGCGTGGTCAGAGTAGGAAAAGAAAGAGCATTGCTTTTCAGCTGCGTGAATAAATATGTCGCCCTCGTCAGTGCCAAGGGACCAAGCGAAACGATGAGATAGTTTCACGCGCCTTCATTCATGTGAAAAAAAGAAAGAAAAAACATTTTATAAGGTCGCGCACGGTAACATATCGAAATTGTTCAGAGGTAATGACTCGCTCATTTTAATGCCCCTCTGCTTCTCAAGAGATGGTGCTATCCTTCTTTTATTTAGTATTTTTTGTGTGCTTTTGAACCCTCGTGTGTCTCCAGTTTCTCCTTCTCTCTCTAGGTATTCGACCTCCTGTAAGAAGCAGGGTTATTCTGGCGAAGTTCATCTAGAGCCACGCGTTATGGCTGCGTGCATTTTGTCTGCGGGAATGCTGTTTCCTTCGGGCACACACGCTTTTCCCCGAGGGATTCTTCGCGCCACGACAAGCAGTACATGCTCTGTGACCCGTGCGACTTGCACTATAGTACATGAAGTTAGAAGGCGAGCTCTGGCGACCCGTGATCATTGCAGCCTTGGCTACGGTGTTCCTTGTATCCTCACGCATCGTAGAGTTATTTTCGTCTTTTTTTTCGCATGCGTTTACGTTGGTAATGAAGCGCAACCTTCTACATAGCCAGGAGACCGTTACAGTTACGGCAGAATGTTGTAACGTGGCCACAGCTATGACGGGAACGGTTCCACGTGTATGAAGAGTCGCTCCGTTTCACACAATAATACTGTCAGCATTCAAAAAGCATTTCATGCTACAGCGCTCTTCGTACGAACAGAAGCCAACCAATCATGATAGCGGACACATTATCGAAGAAGCCTAAATGATCAGAACAGCGTCTTAAATGTAAAAATATTATGTTAATTGGCCTCATATACAAACCAGGCCATCGCAACATTCTCGGCGGTGCGTGAACAGTCTCTTTTATATAACCATGGTTTCTGCTCCCAGTTATTACTCTTCATCTATTTCGCACTTTGCCCTTGGCTTTGCGTAACTTCATTTGCCTTGATGGCAGTTTACAGTCCCGTACATCGAAAGTTGCACTGCAAAATCGCACTCAGAGCCTTGTAGGACAATGCTGCTCCTAGAACCAACTCTGTTGACATTCTCACCATGACCTTGGTTGAAAAATAATTTTTTGTAGTGCAAATCAAGAGTTCAATACTAGCGGAGATGACTTTATGGATGTATACTGCTTTGCAACTTTTTTTTATTGTTACTAAAATGACACTGTGATGGTCATTATCGCAGAGCCACTACAAAAAGCGGAGATACATCTTTTGTGAACATCAAGCACATGCTTCTGCCTCGTCGGTGCTTGACACCGTTAAAATTATCCAATCACCTTGAAGAATAAGTTGGCTCAGGGAATGTGCAAATAACGTCCCATCATTTAGCTCTATCATATCAGCCTACGGCATCGATTCGTCCCCATTAATGTGTAGGCAGTGTTGTCGTTGGTGCCTAGAACGTATGACAAGTACACACGAGTGGGGATTGGCCAAATCTCGCAATAGAAACATGATAGAATGCTTTCGCTCCCGATAACTAATCGACTGCAATACCTTTACTTAAAATATGTATTCTATGAAGAATGTAAGCTGCTCAAAAAATATTGATAAGTCATCATGCCATGTTATGATGAAGCCGACGCAGAACAAAAATGCGAATGAAAGGTAGCAATGAGAAAAAATATTATATAACATCTCAGCCTCCCTGTAGCAATGACGAACTCACGCATAATTTCTAATGATTCCTTTCGGGCACAGCCAAGGGTGTTCGCACCAAAATATAATATATGAAGTACTGACAGACTAAGGCAGGCATGGTATAGGAGTTGCTCTATGTATTTGTAAGACAGCAGCTGCCTTAGACAGCTGTAGCATTTGTAAGACAGCCGTGGCCTGGTCGAAGAGCGCCCGCCTCAGCTGTGGGGGGTCGTGGGTTTGATTTCCACCGCCACCAGGCACTCATCGAATGATTCAAGAGAAGAGGAAAAGCACTTGTGCAGTCACCTAATTGATGTAGGAAATGAGTGAGATGTGAAAGTGATATCGCGATCCTTCGCAAGCATTGTAAGCGATCTGGTGAAGAAGAGAACTCGTCTGAAATGTGCGCACAGGTCTCATTGTTTCATTCCTAACCTTATTCATGCTGTAACCTGTCCAAATAAATTGCCAGCATTTTGACTTCTTCAAATAAAGTGCTTGCGCAAACAGCGTTTTATTCCGTGCTTTATTCTTTGGGCTGCGGCAATCATTGCAGAACACCTGAGTTTACTTGTTTGGGAAAAGAAGATCAGTTGTTGATAGGCGGGCTTTCCGAACCTTTGCTTGAAAGCCATTTTTCTTTTTTGGAAAAACGAAGCGAAGCGAACTGCATTGTTGTTTACTTGGGGGCTGTTAGGAGTAAATGCTCCATAAACAATGTCAAGGTCAGACAGCTCCAGTAGACACGCTATTTTTTGTCTACGTCACAGAGAAAGTCACACAGAATCTCGTTTGCTCTGCTAGGGATGCAGCGAATTTATATGTATTGTAGGTGAGAGTACTGGTCGTGCTGAAAACTTGCTTCTAAATTTCAACGTAAGTCACTTGTGATTCACTAACAGTTAGCCTCAGACTTTGGTTTTCGGATCACATGTGATCATGTTCAATTTTAATCAGTTTGTATTCCTTGCTTAGAAATTTTTGTGTACATTGCACATCCTGGAGTGGTTTTCTTGTAGGACAGCCCTTTTCTCTGATTGAGTGCAAGTGCTGCTTTCAGCAATGCTAGTTCTTTGAACTTTTCAGTCTCTTCGTCCTTCAATTCTCTGAAATCTCAATTCAGGTCGGCAGCGGCAGGCATGCTGGCCCACGACAAGCAATCCATAGCAACTCTTGATGCAAAACTAACGTACAAAAGGTGTGGTTATACAGTGCTCACCAGCAGATAGAAAATTCCTGTAGTCCTGCGTTTGGATGGGTTTCCTTCTAAGGACCACTCGTCTACTTGGCGCTAAGTGCCACATTCGAGGTTTATGTATCTATAGCATCAAGGCTGGAAGTGCGTCCATGGGATTAGAACTGACGTCCATGAGGCTCGAAATGATTGCGCCTAGATGCTGAACCACTTTTTACAGCGAAGCTGTTTATGGCTAGGTTCTGGCGGATCTCATCTCCGTGGACGTAGATGAACTATTTTTCATACGTGGGCCGACCTGAAGATAGTGTAATACCAGGCCGACCCACGGCGGAGGTGAAGCAGGCGTTAAGCATTACCCCATACGTGGGCCGATCCAAAAGATAGTGATTATCGGGCCCACCCGCAGCGGAGGTGACGCAGGCGTTAAGCAATCCTGATACGTGGGCGGATCCTGAAGATAGTACAATGCTGGGCCCACCCGCGGCGGAGGTGAAGCAGGAGTTAAGCACTTCCCATACGTGGGCCGATCCCAATGTAGTGCAATGCCGGACTGACCAGTGGTGGAGGTGAAGCAGGCGCTAAGCCCTCCCCTATACGTGGGCCGATCCCGAAGATAGCACAATGCCGGGCTCACCCATGGCGAAGGTGCAGTTCGCCATTAAGGGGCCCACATACAGCTTCACTGGTCATCCTACTTCAAGGAGTAGAAGGGCACTGAGAATATCTTTTTTTGCAAAGCGGCGAGAGTCTGACGTATACACGAAAGCGTCGGCATAATTGGCCATGGCTGCGTCTCAGACGGGAAACAAATGTACCTCGTAAAATGCAGGAGGGATCGCACGCTGACAAGACGTGTTCCGTTATTTTACAGGCAAAATCATACACCATAGAGTGTCTGTTGCGCGCAAAAGCACCAACTGCCAGCCATTTCCGTCGGGTTTTATCTTAGGCTACGGACACTCTATGCTACAAGAAAGAGGACGCGCCCTGGCTTCATTCGACGCCATTCGTTCTCCTGCTGGCATTCTTCAGACAAGAGTACGGGCAGCATGGAAACAGGAAACCAGGCTGAACCTCTAAGGGAAGGTGGCAGGTGATAAAGAAAGCGAAGACGCGTAATTGCATGGCCTTAAGAGTGAGGCCGAGCGCTCTAAGAGCAGCAAGGTGAGCAACACAAATTGCACCGGGGCTTGGCATGCGTTAACGAGTCCGGCTTGGCGCCTGGCGCCGGCACGGGTATCGCACACGTGTAATTTAAGACGCTTGTTATCGTTGGACGCGCAATCACGACGCGTTCTCGCGCAACGAAAATTTACGGTAAATACTTTGCGCGAGCAGAATGCCTGGTCTCACCCAACCAAACAAAGACTTTTCAAATGCTAGTAAGCAAGGTTTGTTTTGTGAATGCGCCCGCTTAAGTAACGTGAGAGGAAACTAAGGGAAAAAAAAGAACACTGAAGCTTTACTTGCCGATAGCTGGGCTGGAGTTCCGGCTTGAACGAAATGGTTTCTTTTTATTCGGAAGTTTAAGCCATTGAAAAGAAATTCCGATAACGTGAAACCTAGTTAAGCCGCTGCAGCATTCATTGCTGCTTTGACCTAAAATGCGAAAGCCTTATTTTCCCTCTTCTTTGTTATATACCTTTTGCACGTGCATCACCTCCGAAAGCAAGATTTATTTGCGAACACAACTCAGTGGTTGCGCGTACGCGTTATGCATATGCTAGGTGCCACCGTTATGAATATAGTGTCATTTAAGAAGACACTGGCAACAAAAAAAAAGTAAATACAGAATTGCCATTCCATATAGGGCATTCTAATTTTGAAAGCATCTAGCAATAAATAAATAGCAGCGACGGATTTTCCAAGAAGGAAATAAAATGACATTTCAATTTCTTTTTTTTCTCAAGCGTCCCTTGCGTGGGACGAAACCATCGTAGTTGCCGTCACCACGTTATCCTGTACAATCTTGGACTGACAATAACGACTATTGTTTTATGCGTGGTGCGTTAGAAACCCAGAAACACTCTTTTAATGGAATATCGTCGTTACCGAGAAGAAAACACTTGTCATTTAGATAGAATGACCTCAACTTCCCAGGAAGAAATAGAGCTATCAAGCATATTCGTTCATACACACCTTCTACTTCGAAGCAACGTCAAGCTTTATAAGTTATTTTCTTGTCCATTCAAAATTCTGCATTAAGTGACTAACTATTTCTATGAACATCATCAGCTCTATATCGCCTGTACGTACCAAGATCATGTATTTTCGTGCCTTTAGACGTGAAGTGCCTTTAATTTCGGCCAGCATAGAAACGTCACTTGCTAAATAAGAAAAAAAATAATATACGCTTGTTACGTGCCGGAACGACGATATAATTTTCAGACACGTCGTAGCGGGGGACTCCTGATGAATTTCGACAAACTGGGATTCTTAATAAGCACCCAAACCTCCGTGGCCTTTGCTGTTCTCCCCAACAACGCTACGCTTTTAAGACACTGGCGCTTCCCCAAAGTCGCCGAGAAGTGGACGTTCGAGAATACTTTTGGGATATAATCGCAGCTGACATAGTATTACTAAAGGATCTGGAATTGTCCGAAATGCCTTTCCTGCAAGATTCTGCAATGAACTAACGTTTCTCCATGAATGAACTTGAGGTTGCTGTGAAAATTTGGAGGCGATCATCTTCACCGGAACCAGATGATATTGCGTACGCCACCCGACGCCATATTGAACATGCAACGCGGGAGGTCCTGGTACATCATCTCAAGGTCTCGTGGTGCAAGGACGTTCAGTCAAACCTGAGCGTGCTGGAAAGCATGTATACGGCAGAACGCAAAAAATCAGTCTTCGTCTTCTGAACAGCCGCATCAATTGCCATCAGCAGGGATCATCCCATTAGTAGGTACGTAATCACCATTGACACATTTCGAACTCGCCTTGCTTCTGTTTGAAAAAGTATACCAGAGGCAATATTTTTCATAATTGTAGCCTCCTACCATTCTCCTCTATCAACCGATTTCACGTCTGTAGCAAGCTCAGAATGTCCCTTGTGGTGTCTTCGACAACTACAGGTGCGCTTCTCCGTTCCCGGAATGGGAAAGAAGCCCAGCTTGCCGACTTGCGATGCGAATGAAGCCACCTCTGCGTCTAGTGCATAATACGCACTCCAATCGAGTTCTTATTTATACAGACGGCTACTCAACTCGAACCAGCTCCCCTGGTACAAAAGAAGATTTGAGACCGAGGTAATTGTTGTTGCCAATGTTGATATAAATTACACAGCTGTATTTTTGCAGTCCACTACTGGGGTGGTTATGCCATGGACGTCAATCCGAACGAAGTTTAAGATCAGTCATGTCACAACATCAAAAAGGTTCGAACTAGTCGGCTGCCGTAGCGCCTTCTTTTATGCGAATGAACAGTCACCAGTTACCTAGACATGTGTGGTTCAAAAACAGGTGTGCAATCTCTCCTGTCAGTTCCTGTCAGCAATCTAGCGAGACAAAATTTATTGGTGTTATTATCGATAAACATTTAAAGTTACGCTTTCGTGTGCGTTCTGTAGTTCAGAAGGCTTCATATGGCTTGCGTGTGCTGTCGAAATGTCGAAACTTTCCCTCCCCACTTATTTATCAATATTTACTACGCATTTGTTCACTCTAACATTAATTACTGCACAGCGATCTGGGGTTGCACATACAAAACTCATGTGTCACCGGTGTTTACACTTAAAAAAAAAGATTTTCGCATTAAAGCATCCACAATACGCTTATTAGGAGAGAATATTTACTTAAAAACATCAATATTCCCAACATTTGCGATTTGACAACACGCAACGTGGTCTCCGTCGGGCATCGAAGAGTTAATGAAAAACTAGCCTTGACAACAGTCTCGCTCAGCCCCTCATTTCGCGATGTTGGGAACGTATCTCTCTCTGTGTCGTTTTTTATTGCCCAAGGTAAATACTAAAAACGGTCGCTCTATGCTACAGTTCACAAGCAGCTAAGTTTGTAGTAGGCTTGATAGTAACCTAACCCCTCTAAGAACATTGCATACATTTCTTAAGCAATTAAAGCACTCACTTAGTGGCAATGCGTAGTATTGCGCATGCTTGCACACATTCTCACTTTTTCTTTCCCTGTGTCGATGTTTTCGATGATTTAAAGAAAAGAAATATTGTCAGGAAAATGTATCTCATGTGTGAAATTGTCCCTACTACTGTATTTTCTTGTTTTACTTATTTCAGCTATTTCTGGTTTATCTGATTTTCCAGTATAATAAACGCAGCTGACAGAAATGTTTTGCCTAATAACAATTGGCAGGGACCTTTAACAAACTTGTTGGGTCCCAAAAGTGTGTACTTTGTAACTGTATACCCTATTTGTGTTAAATAAACTTGCAAGCTTTCAAACTTTGGAAGCTCTGCGCCACGGCGCAAATGAACAATTGGTGTCATAGTTAAGATTACATAACCGTCACGTGATGTAAAGAGGTCATAGTATATGAGTGGCTACCGTGGCACTGCAAAATCATCGGCATTGAAAGTAACAGAAGGTTTGCCCTGAGGAACACGGAGTAAGTAAAAACCACATCTCTTTTTTTTTTTTTTTGCGGAGAACGGATGCACGGAAGCACGGATACATGGATGCATGCACGTGCAAAGTGCAATGCTACAAAAGCGCAGCTGCCCTTTTCGAAATGCGCCAGCCTATATGACCCCTTGCGCTGATGTGAACGACGAAAGGTTTATTTTGTGGGTGTACATTCATTGTGAAAAATTCCCTTCTCAATCTCATCTTTCAGCCCCCTTTCTCTTCTTTTTTCCAGTGTAAGGCAGCCTACCGAGCCGGCTTAGTTAACAGCCCTTCCTTTCACTTATGATTTATCTTTATTTCTCTCTGTGCCTTTCAATCGACGTGGAAATGAATTTCTGTAAGTTGTAGGCGTCACGTAGCGAGTAAGGCTCTATATAAGACTCTATACTAAAAAACCACACACAAAGCACCCATGAGTCAGAATAAACACAAAGCACTGCGCAGTAACTGAAGGTCGGCTTCCTTTATACTTTGCTGCTTACAGCACCTGAACTTATGAGGGCTTCTTTCAACTGCTCATTTTTCAAACTATATTGAACTGTTTCCAGTATGCACGGTGGTGGAGCCAATCCTTTCGTGGCAGTGACATTATTTCACTATCATTCCAGCATCTACAGTGGTTGTCAGCGTAGTGCTGAGACTTGAAAGAAGGAACGTAAGAATGTAGACTGCTTGTATCGCCACCTTGTAGTGATGCGGAAGAAGCAAATATTGCCAAATCTATGAGTTGAGAATCTAGCTCTTTACTGGGTCCCTTGTGCTCAAAAGAGAAGCAGCACTCAAAGCATACCGATATCGGCAAGCGCAGTAGTTGGTCATCCAAGCCTCATCTCACGGATCCAGCATGTCCCCTAATAATACATGCATCACAGTAGAATTCAGATTAACCGCTGGAGCTCGCGTATATATTCAAGAAGATACGACGCTATTCGCATTTTGTGGGCGATCAGATTATATGCGACTCTTTCTCTACAGAAACGGCGACAACATAAAAAGAAATCGGATACGAATAGGCGCGTCATGTGCCGCGTGATAACTCAATAACACCTGTAATCTGGCGAAAAACAGCAATCGGCAAAAAATGAAGCGTCGTTCATACAGAAATACAAGTTATAGGCGATACGCGAGTGGAAATTTCAATGAGCCCAATTAAATATTTCTTAATATTTGCGCCATCGCGCATGCATAGTTGAAAAAAGAAGGCCTTACACTATATGCATGGTATCTGCGCTAGCTGTGCTTGTCACGCAAACTGTTTTCATAAGAATAGAAGAAAAATAAGCAACGTCTTTCGGAGTTTTACTTGCAGAAGTAATCAATGAGCCTCAATGTAAAACTAAAGCAACTGTCAGCGCGGCTAACGTAATTTTCTCAAATGCCATAGTACCACAAAAATTAAGATTGATTGTCTTATGTAACGTGAGAAAGACGGCCACGAGGGACGAAAGAAAAATTAAAGAAAGCAAGATATGCCCCTTACTATGAGTGCACGAATATTCGAAATTTAGAATACGAATCCAGTAGTCCCTGCCATTCGATGCTAGAATTAAATTGTGTAAGTTTACAAAGTGTATTTTTTGCCGAATACGTAATCAATAAAAACACTTATGTAAGTCTCGAGGAAGGCAGAACGAGGA
The DNA here is from genome assembly GCF_023375885.2 of Dermacentor andersoni. Classification (NCBI taxonomy): domain Eukaryota; kingdom Metazoa; phylum Arthropoda; class Arachnida; order Ixodida; family Ixodidae; genus Dermacentor; species Dermacentor andersoni. The sequence goes on along the minus strand of NC_092817.1, from coordinate 141,030,880 downwards.
AGGCAGACTCAGGAACTGATGCAGGGGCCCTAGTTTCTGAGTCTGAATTTTGAAGTTTATTGTTGTTTCACCTAATGTATTCGTATTGCCCACGAGCCAAGACTACAGAAGAAGCTATCCTGGTGACTGGGTCGTAGTCTCGAAGGTACATGACAGAAGCAGTGGCTTGCATAAATCATACAACGATGAAACAGTTGCATACATATCGGACAGATGTATGTACAAATAAGGAACTTCGAAAGGGTCAACACTTGGGGCGCTATAACGTAAAACCATTCCAAACTTTTCTATTCCAATTCTGCTATCAGTCCTCCGCGATTGGTCGAAAACTTTTTTCGACCATCCCCACTTCACCTGTCTGTCACGCGACGTCACGAAAACCGCAATACCTCCCTATCTTATATGATGTGTACACACTGATCATGCATGATTTGACAGAAAAAAGAAAAACAGTTATTTGTGATTCGACCTCTTTTCGCCATTAGCCCTCGGCTATTGGTAAATAGTTTTCGGGATGCACCCATTTCACCTGCCTGTCACGCGACGTCACAAAAGAGCACAAACTCACCGCGTCAAAGTGACGTGTACGCGATAAAGATGCATTAATATGCCGAACAAAACTTAATTTTTTTCGGAGCCGCAGGCTGCCCCGTTCCGAAAGGAATAAAAGATGGCTTCCGCCGATCGCTGAGACGCTGGCTACTCGCACCTGCCGGAGAGCATGGGTATATTTACATGTAATAAAACTTCTTGCGTGACCGTGTAACGTTTTCAAGCACTTTCGGCACGTTTACCACCTCATTCTGCCAACTCTTCTTTCCTGAGAGTCAGTTTTAGCGTGATTCTTAAGCTTCCTTTGCATGCCGCCGTGATTTTCTACCAGCCACCACAAGCTAAGTAAGGGAAAGCCGAGCAATAGCAGACGCCGGCACCACCCTCTTCATCCGGTTATCGATTTTCAGTGCACTGGCTCTGCCCCAGTGAATCCTTCTCCACTTGAGCGTTCTCCTTGCCTCTTGTCAGCCAATTAGATACGACAAGCCGCTCAGTGTAGGCAAAGAGAGAGAGAGAGAAACAACTTTACTGGACCATTATGAAATGAAACGCGTTAAGCGTCTGATGGGGTGGCTCCCTCTTCGCGGGCTCCATATGCTTCCAGGGCCGCCTGGCCCCTGTGGATCAGTCGGAGCTGGTCTTCCAGGGCGGGGCTGGACAGCATGATCTCCCATCGCTCGTAAAGGGTGGGGATAGCAGGGGGGTTAGTTATGGGTATAGGTGGGGGATGGTGTATGGAAAAATTGCACTCTCCTATGACGTGCCGAAGGGTTCCTAATGCATTGCAGTGAGGACATGTGTTCTTATATCTCTCTGGGTATATCTTGTTCTGGAGGCAGGGGTGGGGAAATGATCCTGCCTGGATTTGCCTGTATATTGTTTGTTCGGCTCTGGTCAAGGAGTGGTGGGGGTGCGGGAATGTCTTCCTGCCGTCCCTGTAATATTTGACTATATCTCTATAATTTGTGATGGGTTGCCATCCCCTTGCCTCCTCCTCGTTGGCCCGGGAGTTTAGCGCTCGGGCCTGTTGATGAGCATATTCATTGCCCTCAACTGAGGAGTGAGCCGGGACCCAAACTAATTCGATCGCTTGTTTAGGAGGCGTAGCTTTACCAAGAATTTTTAGTGCCGCAAGGGACACCCAGCCAGATCTGTAGTTCTTGTATGCAGCTTGTGAGTCCGTGACGATCTTGGTGACGTTTGGTTGTAGGAGTGCGAGAGCTATCGCTGCTTCTTCTGCTTCCTCCGAAGACGGAGTGTAGATTGATGCGCAGGTGACCAGCTTTTCTAGCCCGGTGACCACGACTGTTGCCCTCGTGGAGCGTTTCGATAGAGAGGCGTCTGTATATAAAACAGTGTCGTCTTCCTCCAGGGTCCTGGAGATGGCTCTTGCCCGGGCGTCGCGTCGTCCGACATGCCTTGTGGGGTTCATGTTGCGTGGTAGCGGTTTGCATTCCAACTTCTCACTGAACTTTTCGGGTAATTGGTCGTGGCGGGTGTAGTGCGATTCTTGCCATCCTAGCTTGCGGAGGACGCTTCTGCCCGCCTTGGTCTGGCTAAGGCGTACCCTTTGATTGGATAGGTGGGCTTCTACGAGCTCGGCTACTGTGTTGTGGACTCCCATTTGAAGTAATTTTGTCGTGGATGAATTTATGGGAATACCCAGGGCCTGCTTCGTGGCTTTCCTGATTATTGCGTCAAGTTGTAAGACGTCCTTCTTGAGGAGCTGCAGGTACGGCGCTGCGTAGACGATTCGTGAGATAACAAAGGCCTCAACGAGGCGCAAGGTGTCCGATTCCTTCAGACCCCTCTGCCTGTTGGCCACTCGTCTGATCATGTTCAAGATTTGGTCTGACGTGAGCTTCATTTTTCTAATCATGGCTGTTGCCTTGCCGTCTGCCTGGATCAGGAGACCCAGGATCCTGAGTTGAGGTACCGGGAGGATCCGGTTCCCTTCCAAAGTGATTTCTATGTTTTCTGCTTGTGTCCTTGATGCACGTGGTCTGACTATGGTCAGCTCCGATTTTTGAGGCGAACAGCAAAGGCCACATGTCTTCACATAGCTGTTGATCGTGTCAGCCGCTTTTTGGAGCGTGTTTTCCATCCAGCCATCCGACCCTGCCCTCGCAGTCCAGAGGGTGATGTCGTCGGCATATAATGCGTGGCCCAGACCATCTATTGATTCGAGAAGCTTGGGCAACGGCAGGAGAGCCATGTTAAATAGGAGGGGGGAAAGGACCGAACCTTGCGGCGTTCCTCGATCCCCCAGGGAGATCGGTTGGGATGTCTCCTCTCCTATTCTGATCCTTGCCGTTCGGTCACGAAGAAAGTCTCGGATGTAGTTGTAAGTTTTCACTCCACAACCCGTGTTGCGCAGGTTGCGGAGGATACTTTCATGTGTGACGTTATCAAAGGCACCTGTGAGGTCTAGCGCTAGTATCGCTCGTGGCGATTGCTTCGTTGCTCGCCTAATTACCAGTTCGTTGAGTTGTACGAGAACATCCTGGGTGCCAAGGTGCTGCCTAAAGCCATACATTGTCTCTGGCATCTGATCGGTGGCATCAAGATGTCGCTGCAACCTCTTAAGAACCATACGTTCCATGACCTTCGCCACGCAGGACGTGAGGGATATCGGTCGCATGTTGTCGATGTGAGGTGTCTTCCCAGGCTTGGGTATGAAGCGGACTTCTGCCTCTTTCCATTCGTGTGGAAGATTGCCAGACTCCCAGACCCGGTTCATATACTCGAGCAGCTGTCTGCGGGCCTTGTGCCCGAGGTTGTTAAGTAACTTGTAGGTAATGGTATCGGGTCCCGGCGCGCTGCCCCTGTTGCTCTCGGAGATTGCCGATATCAACTCGGTGTCAGTGAATGGCTTGTCTAACGCTTCATTGGTAGGTCCTGCGTAGTCGGGAGGTGCGATATCACCCTTCTCCGTTTTCAGGTACTTGGCCTTCAGGTCGTTGATGAGTTTGTCGGCACCCCCAGTATAGTTGTTGAGGGTGCGCGTGAGGCTTCGATTAGTGACACTCTTGCTGCCGAGAGGATCGATCAGGTGACGAAGGAGGCACCACGTCTTCCTGGTAGAAAGGGTGCCCTGCAGTCCATCACACACGCTCAGCCAGTTCTCTCTGCACAGCTTGGACGCGTATTCAGCTGCTTGCTTGTTGAGATCATGGATGCGTTTGCGAAGTTTCTTGTTGTGTCGTTGTTTCTTCCAGCGTCTGGTGAGGCTGTGTCGTGCTTCCCAAAGGTGGGCAAGCTTTGCGTCCACACAGGGTGTCTGCAGTGTGGTCGCAATTTTCTGGGTGTATTTTTCTACCAGCTCGAGTTGTTCCTTAGCCCATTCCCCATACGATTTGGTGCTGTTCGTGTCCTCATCTTCATCGGCTGCTTGCCTTTTTCGAAGTTTGTCCCAGTCAGTTATCTTTGTTGTTCCCATTCGGGCCTTGAACGCGGGCCCCCTGATCGTAATATTGAGGATATCGTGGTCCGACCCCAGGTTCGCGCCTGTGTTCTGCCACGACACGTCCAAGGTTCCACTCAGCAGGGTAAGGTCTGGACTGGTGTCCCGGGTCGTACTTGTGCCCATGCGGGTGGGAGTGTCTGGTTCGTTGAGTAGGGCTAATGTGTGCTGATCCATGAGGTTCGCCAGCACCCTGCCTCTCTTGGAGCAAAATTTGTAACCCCATATTGTGTGAGGCGCATTGAAATCTCCTAATATCAATAGGGGTCGGCTGCCCGCCTCTCTCTTGCTGTCGAGTAATGTGCCCTCTATGTCGAGGTTCTTCTTGGAGGGCCGACAGTATGCGTTGAGTATAAAGATGTTGTCTTTGCTTCCTATGCCTCTGCTGTGAATTTCCAAGAGAACGTGTTCACACCCTCTCTGGGTGGTAATGTGCTGCGTTGCAGCTATGTTGCTTCGGACTAGGATGGCTGTGCTTTTCTCACTGGGATCGGTGTATGTGACGTACCCCGCGAGTTTTGGTCGCGAGTTCGTTTCTTGAATTGCAAGGATATCCGGTTTGTGTTCCGCATTATCTATGTATTGCTGTAATTCGCCTATTTTGTCCTTAATTCCTCGGCAGTTCCATTGGGCTAAGATCGTTGTATCTTCCTTCCTATTTTTACGCCTGGCCGCAATCCTGGCTCAGGTTGGAAGTCGTGAGACTACTCGCCATGCACGGTTTCCCATACGGGGCTCCCTTTTTAGCTTTTTGAGTGGTTAGTATGAGCTGGTTGACATTAGCTTCTAGCGCGTCGAACTTGGCCATCTTGGACGTTATCAAGCCGATTTGGCTGGCAAGCTGTGTGACCATCTCGCTGAGAGCTTCAATGGGCTTGGCCCACGCCGGTTCCTCAGATGGACTCGATTCAATTTTCTCTGCCTCCATTGCTGTTACCGGGGGCTCCTGTTGAGCGTCCCTCTTGGCAATTTTGCGTTTTGTGACATCCTCGCTGCTTTTCGATTTTTCTAATGCCTCCATGCGCGCAAAAAGCGCGCTGATTTGCTCATTTTGCTTAACTACAAGCGCTTTGAGTTGCATGCATTCCTCACAATCTTTCTTGGGAGTCTGGGGAAGGGGAGGGAAATCTTTGTTGCTAAGAGCGATAGGAGATCTAACTGCCCAGCCCACCTGCTTAGCGGCGTTCCTCGACGGTGTCTGGCTCCGGGTCTTCGACCTAGAGCGCGACTCCCGGCGGCCCCCGCTGTAGCTGCTGCCGGCCACGTCACCCGGCGACGACGCTCTCAAGCCCGGCTTTGAGGCGCAGCTGCTGCTCCGCCCTCGTCCGCCTTCACGGGAAAGAGAGTGATTCCGGTACCCTGACGTAGCTGCTCCCTCCCGACGTGGCGGTTTTGAGGCTTCTGCAGGCGTGTAGTTGGTATCTTTCCGCTCCCACCGGCGTTTCCGTACCACGTACGGAATCTTGAAGCGAGCTCTGCACACCTTGTCTGCGGTCAAATGTTCTCCTCCGCAGAGGTCACACTTGGGGGTACACTTGTGCTGTTCATCGGGATTTCGAGCACCACATCCTACGAAGGAGGAGAGCGTTTGATTGGTCTGTTCAGACAACCCTGCGGGTGACCACTCGGTGCTTGCGTCGGTGGTTACGCAAATTTGACGTCAGGAAATTAAAATAGAAACATATTGTAACACTTTTACGTTATAGGGCCCTTGATCAGTGGGTCAAACACAAAAAAATAACAAAGAAGTTATCAAATGGCACAGCAAATTGAAAGCGCAATACGTAACAAAACATCAGTGCTAAGATTTCCCAAACAAAGGCAATGACTGGGAGAGAAGGAAATGCAGAAATATACTACAGTCTGCGTGATGTGATAAGAGTATTGTTTGTTTGTAAGTATCAGCATTCATTTAGGGACATTGTAAAATATAAAGAGTGCGTAGCACGCTTGAAGGTGTAAATTGTTTTAGTCTCTCTAGCTAAAGGTATGAAATTTTGATAAGCATTGCACAGAGTCATTATTAGTTCCTCTTGTTCAATAATTTGTGCACGACATTTCTACCGCTTTAGCATTTGACGGAGAGCGCAGCCCATATTTCTGCTTAAATAGCGGCTAAAGAAATCTGCATAATTTCTTTTCGATTCAATACATATGAGCAGACAAAAATAGGTGTTATAAAAACATTTAAACTTGGCAATATTATTCGGTGCCATCGGGCACAAAGCGCTCATTTCCTGGCCAGGGCGCCTAAATAACCGTGCTGCTCGTCTAGTGGAAGTGCCGGGGCGATAACTTCTTTATGGCGCGAAGCCTTACATATGGGGTATTGCATAAATCAGGCATTTTATAAGACTCTTAGATGTTTTAAAAAGGATACTTATACTACGTGTTTCATATGAACATAACGAGCGTGAGAAAGAAAGAGAAAAAAAAAAAGAATTTTCGCGACAGTTCTCAAACGTATTCCGTCTTCATTGATTATGTGATGCATCAAGACCCCGCATTAATTATTCTACAGAGATAAAGCTCAAAAATGTAATGACTGCTCACCGTAGTTGATGCGAAAGCCGGGTAAAATAAAGTTAGCGCTTTGCAAGTCTACTACTGTTTGCGTTACTTAAAGGTGTGTATGGTATCCTGGTTACTGGAATATTATTGCGCAGTTCCCTCAAAATAAAATGGCGAGTTTTTATTTAACAAGATCAGTCGCACTCAAGATATTATGTGCATGTATTAAATAATTAGCGCTAATGCTAAGAGAATAAAATGTTGTCAGTCAAACAACTCGATTTTGAATGGCTCGCAATGGTGTTAGGTGACTGTTATAAGTATTTCCCCATGATTCACTGTTATAGTAAATATCAGGATGAAAAAAGTATATTGAAGCGACGTGAGAGTAGGGAATGAGAAATATGGTCGTGCTTTATTTAGACAGCGTATTCCACAAGCCATTTCCTTTTTACGTTAGTTATGTGAAGGTGAAATTTAAGGTGGCGATCAAATTTCACACATAAATTGGTGCAGTAATCAGCTGCTGTGAATAGGTGATTGTTGATGGAAATGAACTGAAAGTGTTAAGGCAATCGTTCATACGAGGTAAAGACGACAAAAATGGTGTTACTATGGTTAAGCTGCAGCTAATTATATTAACACCAAGTGGAGATTTTCACAAGATCTTTGTTTAGCTTATTTACTAGCGTTGTTACACGTTTGCTAGAATTGCATATAGTATTGTCGTCAGCGTAGAGAATGCCCTTCGATGAGGAGAGACAGCTAGGCAGATGGTTAATACACATGAGGATAAGTAGCGGATCTAATATGGACCCCTGCGGTACCCCGACGTTAGTAGTAGCTTTTTTAGAGTAGTATACAGAAATGCTAACGACTTGTTTTCTATCTTGTAAGTAACCACGTAAGAAAAGTGATAACGGACTGTTTATTCCAATCGCTACGAGTTTAGCGAAAAGAATTATGTGATTAACAGTGTCGTAGGCCTTATAACCAAGTCAGACGAGCAAATTTAGTGCCACTTCAAGCAAGTGCAGTTAGCCTCGCTGGGTGTCACTAAGGGTGTTAGACGACAAAGCGAAGTGTGATTCAGGATTGATGACAATGACGATGGGTTAGGTCATAGGGGCTGATAAGATTCTAGTGATTTCGAGATTTAGAAAAGGTTACTGTTTTATTGCGAAAAAAATACTTATGTACAAGGGCCTCCACCATCTAAAATAGACATTCAGTAATTTCAGTAACACACCTATTTTTTTCTAGCACATACAAGCAAGGAACGTATCCAAAATTCACAGGGTCAAAATGACGGAATTCGTGGAAAGATGACCGTTACAAGCTCTTTATTTTTTTGCTTCACTGATGTCACAACAACGCTTGTAACATTTGAAATCACAAATACGTGGTCTAAGAATTAGTACCAACTCGGCTGTGAGCATTTATTTACTTATTCTTTACGCATTACTATCGAGGCTATAGATACTTCGACACAGAGAAGGGAATTCCTCGAACACACTCGCTGGCAAGTGAACTCCACAGCAAGTGTCACTAAAGGTGCTCCTCTGACTGGGGCATTAGATAGGTCAGCCAATAAGGATGTTGAAAGTTTACCATCATCAGTCGCTTTCATCAAATACCTCTGGTGCCAATAATGTACTTAGTCTTCCGAGATAGAGGCGTCTATCAAGACCGCATAGTGACTAGATTTGCGTAGACTCGAAAGGCTCTGCAAGAGTGCCATCGAGTTATGTGCCTCTTACAGCTACTGTTCTTATCAGAGAAGCTCGCTGAAACAGGCACAGTGGAGGGAATAGTGCGTGCTAATGCTGAGGTGAAATTGTGAGAGCGTTCTTCTTGACCACATGGCAAATAACGGAGGCATTGAAATTGAGCGCCATCAATCGGAAATATTTCAATTATGCTATTACCTCACAGATCACAGAGTTTAGTAACACTGCATGAGGGATGGGGTCGCAGAAAAGAGAAGCCAGTAGAGTGTACACAGCATTGAAATTAGCCTAATTTGGCGAAAGCTATACTTACTTAGTACAACAAAAACTGAAAATGATTTTTTTTTTGCAGGAAATACAGCAACCAAGATGACCTTTGTTTTCTTTTCTTCTTGAAGTGTTGTCTGCATTGATTCACTAGGTAGAAAAAGAAAATGTTGATTAAAATCGTTCGTGCCTAACAGCTAGCTAGTGGATGCAAAAAAGAAAAAGAAGAAAGCCATGCCACTGAATACAGACTAGCTAAATGTTAAAAGTAGCAGGAGCGTGTTTCTTTCTTTTTCTTTCTTATTGAGCGAAAAATAAACTGAGTAGCTCTTGCCCTGTTCTGGCAACAGTGGTCCCATTAAACTTGGTTAATCACATAGGATCAATATATATATATATATGCAGCATATGTAGCAGCAAGTAAAAGTGTCCATCGAAAGTATTTCTGTCTTGTAATCTTGGCTTTCATTTGATAGAAGGCCATGCTAGAAAATTGTCAGTCTGCCGCTACCCATGTGTTGTCTAGCAAAATACATGCAATTTCGAACAAGATGGTGCACGCAGCTTTATATAGAACGTGTATTTATTTCGAAGTCGAACATTGAACGCTTAAACCAGACAAAGACGAAAGGAAAGAACACACCACGAGCCCTTAAATTCTATCTCTTCGTCTTTTTTCAGGTGCTATCGCTAAACTTTGACATGAACCATCACCAATTTTTGTCTGTTCGCGCTCCTTATTGTTCTTATACTGAAGATTTGCGTTTGTTCATGCGCCCATAAGCTTTACCTATTAGCACGCTATTTCCTAGCTATACACGCACGACCACATGCCCGTTCCTCTCAAGCCGTAAATTGTCTAATTTCGAATAGTGGTTGCTATCAAAACTGCGTGCAACTTCGTTGAAAACGTTTTCGCAATCTCATCTTAGTCACAGCACTTAAGCTTATGGTTGTCCCTCACTGCACAAAAGATTAATTTCCAAGCACACAATTGTAATAAAAAAGACGTGATGCCCTACTGTATTACGAGAACTCGCGCAGCTCCTGCTAATAAAGTGACGTCATTTTCTCTCGTGTTATGCGCGTAGCAGTACAACGTTCACAATACGTGCTCCCAGAGTGTGAAAACTGGTGCTCAGAAACGCGAGTAAGAATGACGCGCGCCGAGTCTGGTTTTCCACTCTCTAACGAAGCTGCTGCCAGTTTGTAGTGTCCTTATTGTCGTGGTGTCAAAATTGAGCCAGCCTAACGAGCTAACAGCGTGGGGCTCGATATAGTGGGAAATTGTAGAAAACTGCCGCTATGCCCTTCGTTGACTGATGACAACGTCAGATGCACGAAATTGCGAGTGCTGTTCAGTCTTCCTCGTGCCTCGACATGCCGGCCGCGACAGCTGCTACTCGCCGCCAAGCCATCAGTGGTTGCGCCTATAGGGTGATCGCATCTCTCGTGAAACCGAACTGCGGCAGCAATTTTATGACCAGTGCGAAAACAAAAATATATGACGTTCTCTGGTATAGCTTCTTATTTTCCATAAGCTGCAGGCCCAACAGTTTTCAAGTTCATGCCAGGACGGGCATTCGTGGTTTAATGTGCAGAATAGCACTCTCTCCTAAATAAAGAAGCCAGTTCGTAAAATAAGCAATTTGAGAAGCGAGATGCCGATTATACTGCGGCGGATCTACATTTCGCAAGAACCGCTCGTTTCGCCTAAATTTTCATTGGCTAGTTGCCAGAATTATTTCAAACTTTTGGCGCAGTAATAATACTTTGGGTACACATTTCACGCGTGTGTAACCGTCCGGTACCTCTACCTGCGAGTACTTGCAGGGTCCAACGTGAGGACTAAGAAACAATCAGTGGAGCACTGCAGCAATAATTTCGGTGTTACTACGTCAGGCGCCATACGATGCTTAGCGCTAAACTTGCTGCGGGCACGTGCCATACACCATCCAGAAAGAAAACAAAAATGCGCAGAAATAATCGCAAAGATCATCAACGTAATCGAATAGCCGAATACTTCTAAATAAAGCAATTTCTTTTAAAAAAGAATCAATCATCAGAACCTTTGGTATGGTCGTTATCGCTGTCGCAAAACGAGCAGTGTAGAAAAAGCGGCCTGCGGGATTTACCAACTGTGGAGCTTCGACGCAGGCCTTCCTACCGAAACCAGCAGTTCGCAGTTACAAGCAGCGGCACTCTGCGCTAGGGAAACTCTCAATCAGCGACGCAACAACGACGTAACTTCGGAACTCCAACCTGTTTCTAACGTCCCATTCAAAGAGTGATGACAAACGTTCCACAAAAACCTTGTTCAAGAACTGTGCATTATATTATGCGTCGGAAGAACTGTGCCTTGAGAACACTCTTTGAAAACTTAACCTTTCTGACACATTCGAAGTGTGTTGTCCATCTCTCGCCTTCCTGGTTGTCCCAGGCTCTGCTAACCCCTGTTCAACGAACCAACTTCACGACAGCAGCTTATTCTGAGATGCCAATAAGAACTTACGGTTTGCAACGTTTTTTTTTTCTCTTGATGCGGTTAATGATGACTTCCCGCCAATTTCGTCATGCATAGTGCAGTTTGCTCGTTTCGTTTGCTCGTTTTTTCTCTCACTCTCGTAGTTTTGCACTTCATTCCTCATTTCTTACTTTGTTTGTATATTAATGCATATACAATTGTTTTTAATTGCAGTACTAATGATATTAGTTATCACAATTGTTTTTCTAATGTAACTTCGTTGCACTTTTTGTGTAGAAATTCGTTGTATAATTTTTTGCTAGCTATAGCAATTCATAAAGCTTTTATGACTACAGATGCTGGCGCGAAATTTCTGTATTTTGAATTACTGTTTATATTCGTTGCCAGACTAGTAAACCTTGCGATCTCACCAAGGCTGAGAGAAATGAGCAAAAAAAAAAAATATTGATCTTCGCTCTATGGGCGAGAAAAATATATGTCCGAGTTTTAGATGTTGCCGCCTTAATTAGTTGCAGCAGATAAAACAAAAAATAATATCAATAAAACGAATAGAGGGACAGTAGCTCTCTTTTATTTTGTTGCTTAAGAAATAAGCTAGGGTGGCTTATCTCCTCTTTCTTGACGAAATTTATGCGTTAGAAGCTGGCTCAGGAATAAAGAGCAAAAGCCGTGTGTCATCAATATTGTGGTGTCCTCTTAGAATGTAGGGCTCACTAAAGTTGGGAATTTCCCCCCTCTTTCTTGCCGAATATTAATCGGCATTAGTGAAGGGCCTTTATCCTTTTCCCAATGTATGGAGTAGCACCTATATGTAGGAAAAGAATTCACAGGGGGGTAGAAATAAAGCTTATTATGATTGATGCTTCAAGAAAACTGGACGATGCGCGCGAATGCTTTAATCAAGATAAGGCAAATTGTGACGTAAAGTACTTGATACTCGACTGCATAATAATGACGGCAGCATGAGTCTATATATGAGTTTTGTACAAAGAGAGCTGTGGTCGTCAAAATTTATACATTATGATTGCAATTTGAACTGCTCCAAACCACACAAAGCGTAAACTGCTGAAGACAGCGTCGGACTGAATGCGACGCCATGCGTGATGTCTACTATGTAAATTTCAGTGCTTCGAAAATTTTATTACATTAACTTGCGGCTGTACGATATAGCACCGCAAAATAATGTTTAACCGAAAATTGCAATTCCCATACATCAGCAAACACAAAAGAATTCGAAGGAATTGTTTGGTCAATAGAACAAAGACGCTACCGAGTAAATCGAGTACAGTAATTGATAACCTATCACTGAACTCAACATTATTGAAGTAATGGAACGCACATCACAATAGCTTTCTTAGCTTCGAGCCTTATATGCTTCTGCTGCTCATTAAAGTAAAGACTAATACAAAGAAAGCAGGCGGGAACGTACACATAATACGATATGAAATCGCTACTTCTCATTACATATACTAACCACACCATGTAGACCTTGTGAGAGCTGAAGCCACCAAAAGAGCATGCTGTTCTTAAGCTGAAGCTAGCAGCCGAACTCACTTGAGGTAGACTTGCGTGCAAGAGAATATCCGCTTTCCACTGGAACGATCGTGCGAGAGCTGTTTCAGGGACGCCTACGTTTTCCGTGAATACATCACTGCGTGGATGCATTTCACCCTCGCCGCTACACTTTTATCACCTTTGGCACGAACCACCGACTCACGCTACTAATCGACTTCCTAAGAAATGGTGGATTAGGTGTGATGCGCTTCACCGCGTCTTAGAGTAAGGATCACAGCAGCTTAGTGGTAATCCAGAACACTGCTTCCCTAACCTGATAATGGTGAGTTAATATGATCACGTGCGGCCAGCTTTACCTGTTTTCAGAGACGCGTCAACGCTAGACAGTGACGTGTCTAGTTCGCGTAGCGTGTTCTGTTAGCTCCAGGCCCACTTGCAATAGTAGGACCAGAATAAGAGGGGGCACGAGCGGGCACCGAGACGAGGTTCATAATTAGCGATTGCAGCAACGTTCTTCGTTGACGTGCCTGGGAGGCGTTGACGGCTTCGACCGACCGAGGTACCTGTCGAGGAAACCTATCTGTCATCGTACTTCGCCCGCAAAGAGAATCGATACTGCACAAGCCGCCGTCCAACCACCACCGCCACTTCGACTGATTGGTGAAAAGAGAACGCGAACGAGCACACCGCAGAAGGAACCGCCGAACATGTCCAGGTTTGGCGCTCACGCACTAGGCTGGATGCTACGGGAGTAATTTGTGCGTGTGAAAGTAGTAGAGCGATAACATTTTATAGTGGCTAGTTATCGCCTCATCTGTGAGACTCACGTCACAATCTGCAAAAAATTTTCGTTGCCATACATGTGGTGGTGTCACGGTTGTTGCTGAACGTTTGGCTCCCCGTCTCTACCACTTACAGATGAAAAAAAAAACAATTGTGCGTTGAAAGCCTGCCTGAAGATAAATATATATATATATATATATATATATATATATATATATATATATATATATATATATATATATATATATATATATATATATATATATATTTATCTTCAGGCAGGCTTTCAACGGACAATACTAGAACCTGGGAGTGTTAGCCAGCGCCACCACTCACAAACCTTAGCGGTAGTAATTCAATTATTAAGTAAAAGTAATTTTCCCTGTGTTGTCCTTGGTGTCTTTGTTTGTTGGCTTCTTATGACATGATCAAGAAAAATTATGCCCCTCGTCTCCTTGTCTCTTCGTTCGTTACTTTACGAGCGTCTCGAATCCGGCAACATCGATGCTTTCAGGTAACACGTGTGGGTTTATTGACCAGTTGTCTTCACCCAGAAAGATCATGTACTAGTGACGCCTGTCGCAAAAAGGGTGTTCCACGTCTGCCGCCAAGGTTTGTGAGTGATGGCGCTGGCTAACACTTCTAGGGTTAGGCCTAGTAGTAAAACATTAATACCCCGGAAAGTGGATGGGAAAATGGCGCCGTGTTAGCTCAAACGGTAAGAGCCTCGCACGCGTAATGCGGAGACATGAGTTCGTACCCCCCCAGCGGCCAGTTGTTTTTTCATCCATTTTTGTTTTCATTCATTTATCATTGCTTTAGTTCAGTTATTAAAAACAAGTAACTCCCCCTATGTTTACTTTGGTGTCTGCTTGTTGGCTTCTTATGTTATGGTGAACAAAATTCGGGCCCCTAGATGTTTTCTTGTACACTCTGTTTGTGGATTGCAACTTACCTATCTCCAAGATCATTCTTTGTGTTAACTGACGATGGCCCAACTACGCGACGCTATACCAGCAGGGGCGTTCCTCAAGGCGGTGCTCTCAGCACGACGCTATTCAACCTCGCCCTTGTTGGACTTGCTGAATACTCGCCAACTACCATCAAGATTTCAATATACGCAGACGATATCTGTGTCGGGACTTCGGCAGTTACACGTCCTCAGATACGTGCGCGGCTTCAAAGAGCGGCAACTTTGACTGCGAGCTACTTGTGTAAACAAGGTGTCAGCATATCAACACAAAAATGCGCGCTATATTTAGTGGCATTTACTCGCAAACCAATGACGTCTTATATCATCTCAATCAACGGGCGGACCATTTCCTATGTCAGAACGCACAGATTTCTTGGCGTAATTATTAACCGAGACCTCTGTTGGAGCCCGCACGTGGCCTACATCAAACGGCGCCTGACAACAACTTCCCGGTTGTTTAAATACTTGACAGGAAAGACGTGGGGCATGTCAGTAGAGGCAATGCTGAAACTCTACAGAGCTCTCTTTCTCGGTTTTTAAGATATAGTCTACCTGTACTGAACAATACCTGCACGACGAATATTCGTGTTCTGCAGGCAGCACAAGCTCAAGCACTCAGAGTTTGCTTTGGTTTGCCCAGATGCACGTCAACAGAGGCAACTATTGTGATTACTCGGGACCATCCAATGCAAACTCACATTACGGTGGAAGCCCTGACAACGCACATCAGACATTTTGCACGTGCCCGCTATCACCACCTTGCAACACTGCCTTCAGACAGGCGCCAAGCATCATTAGTCAACTATAACGACAAACTTCCCTCGGGCTTCACCGCTGCATCTAAACCATCGATACCCCCCTGGTGTCTTATCAGCCCCACAGTACATCTCAGTGTAGCAGGAATCGGGAATAAGTTTGAGCTGTAGTCGCCTGTGCTGAAACAACTGTCTCTGCTTCTTCTGCACGAGAGGTATGCGGACAGTGTACATACTTATACTGATGGTTCCACAAACATCCAGTGTTTGTCCGGTTCTGTGGTTGTCCTAGCAAGAGCTATTAACACCAGCTTTAGGACTGACCACCCAACGACATCGACATCTGCGGAACTAGCTGCTCTTCGCGCTGCACTTTGTTTCGTCATTCGGGGACCATATCTGCAATGGTCTATGTTCAATGACACACAGGCAGGCCTACAATCTGTGCTATCATCTCTGCGTCGTGGACCATACGAACAGCTCGTATTCGATATTAGATGCCTACTCCATACATCACATTCGAAAGGACAATACGTGACGTTTGAGTGACTGCCAAGTAACTCGTCATAGGCGTCATAGGAAACGAAGACGTCGATAATGCCACTCGGGCAGTTCTTGAAGACACACAGGAAGAGGCCATACCACTTGCACGGTCCGACGCAGCCAGCAGACTTCGAGTGTTTGCATGGGAGATCACGCTCTCTCTATGGTGCACACCAAGCAGCCAGACAAACCGGAGCAATCGTCAATACCACCTGCCCTCTTTGATGCATCTCTGTATGCCAACTGGGCTCCGCCGAAAAGAGGCCACTCTGCTTTATCGCTTATGGCTAGGGGTGGCATTCACAAAATCTTACTCATTTCGCATCGGAAATGGCCGACGCCGCTCTCTGCAATGCCTGTCTTTGCGAGGAGACGCTAGAACACTTTCTGTGTGACTGTCCTGAATATGATGTTCAGAGAAAGTCCCTTGCGTCAGTTCTAGCGCAACTTGACAATAGATCTTGACATAGACCATTACACCATTGACAATAGACTAAACGATTTTCACATTTCGCCGACAGAAGACATCGCAGCTGAAGACGACGAAGGGACTACTTTGGTTTTTGAAAGAGACGGGCCTGGACAAGCGGCTGGGACAGTGATGTTGCGTACCACGCAAGAGTGACGGACTGTAACTGACGATTTGCGTGCTGTGCTATGTGCTCTCTCGCTCCTCCCCATCTTTCATCCCCCCCATACCGCTCTCATGTGTAGGGTAGCCAACCGGTTGAGCTAAACTGGTTAACCTCCGCGCCTTTCCTTCTCCACTTTTTTCTTCCGTCCATCCTGCGGGCCCCTTGGTTCCCTTTCTTCTCGTTGATATATATATATATATATATATATATAGGCAAACAGGATGATCGCGCTCAAATTTACCGGGATTATTAAATTTGCCTGTTACAGATATCGTAATTGAGTGGGATTATTCAGAGAGACAGACAATACTTGCTCGAGAAAACGAAACAAATTCTCCACTAATTAACAAAAATTCACTAATTACCTTTTGAAATAGTTGCATTTCGGCACATAATGCAATTTACGAATTGTAGCTGGCAAAATGTATCCTCGTGGAATGAATTTCAAGAGTGATGCTAGGTTTGAGATATGTGCCTTCAAAGGTGCCGTAAAATGCACTGTTGTTCCCCCTTTTTCAAAAGAAAACGCTAGTTTACGCATGGAAGCACATAAGTAACTGGAATGCCCATGTATTTCCCCTTACACTTTGGGAAATAATACCTGGAAATTGGTGTCACCCTATAAATTCACTTCAAGTGGTTACGCCTTGCACGCTCTTCTTACAAAATTCGTTAATTAGGATATGTGCCGTAATGTAATTGACTAATCGACTAAAAGTAACTTAGTCAGTATGTGTTAATTAGTTGCAGATGTGTTTCGATTTGTCGTACTGGTAATATCCGCGTATTCGAATAATACAGCTCAAGGACAAGAATTATGTTCACTGCAACTGGCGACATTTAAAAAATCCCATGAAACTTAAAAAGGAACACCCTGTATATATATTAAATTGCAGTATGGGGTTTTACGTGCCAATACCACTTTCGGATTATGAGGCGCGCCGTAGTGGAGGACTGCGGAAATTTCGACCGCCTGGAGTTCTTTACCCGGCACCTAAATCTAAGTGGACGGGTGTTTTCGCATTTCCCCCCCACTGAAATGCGGCCGCCGTGGCCGGGGTTCGTTCCCGCGAACCCTATATATATATATATATATATATATATATAGGGCGATGCTTTTTAATCAGTGATGATTTCTCCTATATATATATAGGCACATCTGTAACTTGTTTTCTAGTTTTTATTAGCTGTAAAGGAAAAATAACGGTCCCTAATCGAGGCAAACTTGAAAGATTAGGTTTTGTTGATCAACTTCCTGACAAATTATTAATAACAAACAAGAACGAACATCTGAGGTGTGTGTGAAGCATTAATTCCTTAATCTTACCATCCTCACAAGAATTGTAGTTTCCTTGCGCGAAAGCTTGGTGATCATGCTACTGGCTTTACCTTTTGACACGTATTGTCACCTTTATAACCAGCGATGGTGCCTGAGTGGTTACGGCATTCTGGTATTGAGTACTAGGTCAGAAGTTCGATTAACGGTTCCCGCACCGCATTCAAGGTGGTGGTGGAATGAAGAAGATATTTCAGCCAGGTTGTATCGGTGACTCAGCTGCAGTGGGTTACGAGGAACGTCTTGAGCGTGGTGCAGAGGGCGTACTGGCAGTATAGGTACAGGAATAGCGTAACCAAATACACAAGTGACTTTATTCACGCATTAAAGAGCTTACATGCTTAACTTATTCCACAGGTAGGGGGTGGTCTTACGGTCTAATCTTGCTAACGTGCTCGCTGAATATTCCTACATGATCGCTTTTCATTGGATTAACGGATTTCATGCTTGCTCCTTTTCTTCGCTGGGAATAACATTCTTATACAACAAACACATGAAAACTGATTTGTTCAAGTTCGTTACAGGGTAGTTTGGGTATATCGAGCTACCCGATATATCGAACTATTTTTACCGCATGTGCCATGTGCGGTTTAACATGGTTTAACAGTATCTTATGAATAATTTGAACTGTTTTCTTCTACTGTCCCGTATAGGACAGCCGAGCCATTATGTGTGCACGGCCTAATTTGCACCAGAAATTTAACCGGAACACTTCAACAGACAATAGCCGAAACTACTTTGGTCTATTCAAAATATTCTCCACACAGAAATAAAGAAAAATATCCCAGCGCCTGAGAACGATAGCCGTTCCCAAAAGTTATAGCCGCGACAACCGTCATTCATGCCAATACTTATGCTTACTTAGGCTACCATCTGTTTTTGACTCCCATCAACTCTGAATATCGTAAACCGCTGAAAGCCCACCTGAAGTAACACGATCGCTTTCCAGGCCGATTTGTTGAGGCACAATAAACGGAGATTCTGACAAATTTTTTTTTTCAGTTTTACAGGTGATAAGAATGTGAACAATGTCTGAACCGAAAAATTCGATTCATCTTCATCATATGCCTGGCTACGCTGACTGCAGAGCAAAGGCATCTCCCATACTTCTCCAACATACCCCGATCATGTGATAATTGTGGCCATGTTGTCCCTGCAAACTTCTTAATCTCATCCGTCCACCTAACTTTCTGCCGCCCCCTGCTACGCTTCCATTCTCTTGGAATCCAGTCCTTAAACCTTAATGACCATCGGTTATCTTACCTCCTCATTATATGTCCTGCCCATGGCCATTTCTTTTTCTTGATTTCAACTAAGATGTCATTAACTCGTGTTTTTCCCTCACCTAATCTGCAATATGCTTTCTTCTTACCCCCCCCCCCCCCCCCACCCTTTACGTTACACCCATCATTCTCTCCATGGCTCATTGCGTCGTCCTCAATTTAAGTAGAGCCCTTTTCGTAAGCATCCTTGTTTCTGCCCCGTAGGTGAGTACTGGCAATTGGATTAGTTGGCGCTGATTCCTGGTTGCGGACAGCACGAACGACGAGAATTACCAAGAAACCGCACGGATCATGCGTGGTGATTTCATGTACTTAAAGTCCACATATAAGCTTCCTCGCAGAAGCGCTTGCAAAACAAGCGTTTCCGTGAATAAAGTGTAGTTCATTTCCCGTCCTTTGTGGTTCGTTCCTCGTCCTCGTCGTTCCTGCCTGCAACCGTGAATATGATGTCTGCATGGTTCTTCCATATTCCTTTGCGCAACACTACCGTGCACAAAGTTCACGTCTTTAAACTTACACGGATACTTTAACTTACCAGGCCAAATTGGAATGGAAGACGGAAAAAAAACGGGCTCAAGTTAAGGGGATGGTGTGGGCGTTGATGAAAATCCCTTCTATCGCTTAGCCAAGGCTTATATCGTACACGTCCCACACGCGGTCTTGCGTAAGCACACTGCCTTTTAATTTAATTTCTTTTTTCTTCCGGGCAACCACGTTATGTGAGGACCCCGGATGAGCGCAATATGCTGAGGAACCAGTTTCTCGCCTAACCTCCGCACTGCCTCCACACTGGATGTTTGGTGGTGCTGCTCTTTTTTAAGGGGGCAGATTCGATTTTAATTAAATGCAGTCCTGAGACTTTCGGAAAACAACTTGCTGCTGCTAAACCTCGGTGGTGAAAATAACAGAGTGGCGCGAGACGGCAATCTTAACGAGAATCTCAATGTCATGGTGGTGAATGTAGCGAAGTTAAACGCATGGTAAACTGTTACCAAGTGCCTGCAGAGTTGATGGAACCTAAGATGACGAGCGCATCTTAAATCCCAAGGCGATATTGAACCCTAACGAGAAAACGCATTAGGCGTGCGAAGGTAAGTGCCGCGAGAAACGCAAGAATTTGATGCATCACTGTTATGTGCAGTGACAAGCACCAAGCCTTGCCATATAGGGGCTATCGTTTTGGTTTTAGGTAAATGTCGGGAAAATACAATGCTATACATGTTTGGTGCGTTAATTAGCTACCATACAAGTTGAACCTACTGTGTCGGCATTCCCGCTCATAACTACTTCATATTTAAGTGACCTGGAGTCAAATGAGGTTTTAGATCACATTAGCCACTTCCCCTCGGAAATCGCTCAAACATCGTCACCGTCTACAGAAGGACCAAGAAGTACCTCAAGTTGAAGATGGGCTTAATCAGGACTAGAGGAGCGAAGGTGTAAGACAGGGTATACATATAGTGTCTTGAACCTTCGCTCCCTAAGCCCTGTTCGCATGCTGAAAAGGCAAAGCAAACAGTCGAAGCAGCAAAGCTCTTCTGCGAACTGGTGAATGAAGTTTGATTAATGACGTCTATTTTGGCTACAACATACCGGTATAATTAAGGTACTTGGGTCCCTGTCAAAACAAGGGCGCTCGATCAAAATTGGTTTTGATCACACTGAAAAGAATTCCGTTCGATTCATTTTTTCCCCTGTGAGAATGCTGTCGCCGTGACGGGAAGAAAAGTTAGCGACGGTTCACTTCGTGAACGCTGGTTACATGCAAGCGTATCGACGCCGCTAGCATGCGCAGGAAACAACACCATGGCGTCGGTGCACAAACGGGAAGGGCGAGAACGCCGTCGCGGACGCTACATTGATCTCGACATGGCGACGCCCGGTCAGCCTCATGGAAAGCGCAAGTGCTACGCGTTCAAAGAACAATGGAGGAAGGAAAATGATATTGTTCCTTCCTCCGCGCAAAGAAGAGACGTTGCGAACATGAAAATTCAGAGTGAGCACCGCGGCGTCGAAGCAACAACGGAAGGGGCGCGAACGCGGCGATTCTCTTCTCCTCCGGCGCTCTCTTTCCTCGCGGCTTCAAACATAATCTCGCCGGTTGCACAGACGGGCCATCTACGCGTAAAAGCGTGCGCGGGTTGAGCGATACGGGAAACTGAGTTTCGAGGCATGCGGCTGCAGCATTCAAATAGTTTTGTTACGTTTGCTGCTTTGTTGGCGTAGAAATTTCAGATGCTGTGTTTAGCCCCAACCCCATTTCTGGTAGTTTCGTACTGCGTCATTCATTTCCATGTCAGTAAACCAAGTCGCCAGGAGACAGCATATTAAGTATCGCTACATGCATGGTTGATTTTCGGATTGCGCAGGCAATTCACTTGCGCCTTGGAGTACAAAACGTTGATACATTAACGACCTCTAAATGTCACAAGTATAATTCTTGGAAAAATGGTGGTAATTGTAGAATGCATGTAATTCTGTAGCTTGGACAATATCTGCACTAGGTTTGGATGCGCACGTAATTTATAAGTTATCCCTACTTTGCGGCATGCTGTCAGGAACTGTTTAAAAAGGAGTGCCTCAAAGGAAGTTCCATTGTGATCAGCCTTACTTTAAACTGACTATAGTATGCCAAGAAGTTTCAGCTGCACACGCCATTTTTAAGCGTAACTTACGGCCATGACCACTAACTTACTGTATCCACGGAAAGAAAAGTGTACAATCAATGTGTTCACCAGGGCTTACACAAAGGGCAGGAACTTGGAGTAGTAATACAGCTTGAGAAGTAGAGAACCACGCACTGAGCGATAAAGCAAGAAAATTGACTCGCCATCCCGGCCCTGCAAAACTAGGTGTCCAGAGGAGGTGCTGCAAAACCACCATTAAAGCTTCTGAGGGGAGTTTGCAGCGCTTCATTCCAATGTTTCGTTCCAATGTTTCGTTTAGAGCTTGATTTTAATTGAAGCCTGTCTTGTGGGGGATTTCGAATAATGTATGCACTGCTCGCTTGTCTTTGCTGCCCGCTTGCAGCCTCTGCCTTACGGGGTTATGAGCCACTGTTGACTATTATAGATGCTTGTTTTGAGCTTGTTCTTTATTGAAACCTAAGCTGTTCTGTACGTTGCATGCGTTATCCCAATGAACCTATGAACTGTTCGCTTCACTTTGCTGAGTGCTTGTAGCCTCTGCCTTAGGGAGACGGATTGGCCATTGCATTTTTTGCTTGCTTAAGGGAGTACCAGCCCTTGCTGACGATAATATTTTTTGTTCACGGAGGGACACCAAGAATACCGACCCCCGAGAGATTAACATCTACGCTGTAAAATAAACGCAGCATGCGTTTTTGTGTGTGTCCTTCTGTGCCCCTGCTTTGCGCACTATGCTTGTTTTGCCTAATATTTTGGTCGGAAAGGTTAAACGTCTCCAACACATGACACGTACCATAACATAGCTTTACTTCCACGGAGTGCGAACTTGGTGTCAGGTGCAGCTCTATCAGAACTCTGAGAAACATTGCCTTCAGCATTTTGTAGGGAGTTTTAAAAAGCGTAACACGCTTCGGAAACTTGTATAAAGAGTTCCTTTTTTTGTACAAGAAGCCTAATAACCTGAGGCTTTTGAAACCTCGCGCACACATAAGCCATACGATAGTTCCCGTTCCCCCGAACTAGCAAATTCGTAGCGTGTCGGCTTCCCTCAGAACAGTGGGCGAACTTTCTACGTGGTGAACGCTATGAAACGGTTGCATACATAATCTGCTGCAAAGGCTGTAATTACCCTATACTTCCTTAAGTTTCTCTTATACCCTCCTATTCTCCGAATATATTAGATTAGCGGCCAACTTTGGTTCTACAAGGGTAACGGATGAACTTTCTACGCGTTTCATAGAACCCATCCAAATATAGGCACTAAACCAAATTATGTAGGTTTTCCCTTGGCCCATAATTAACCGGCATACTTCGAAATTTGCTCACAAGTTAGACCTAACGCGTTTCACATTCCCATGAATATCAACACGGCCAATGAGGCAATTTTTTTAGGATGCTATGAGAGCACGCATTTAACGTTCGCGAGCGCTCCTACATAATTGTTTAACTACAGTATACAGCTACAGAGGGCTCATGACGTCGGAGGAATGAGAGCGGCTCCTTGCAGTACGTTCCAGAAGGGCCCAAATCCTATTTCTTTCACGCTTCTTTTTGCGAGAATAGGTTTCCATTTTCTCTACAATTTGCTCCTATGACAGCATTTATCATGATAAAAGAAAAATAATATCGCCAAACGCAGGCCCGAGGAGAGCATCTGAGATTAAAGTATAGATATAGTGCACGCGTGCTGGAGAGAGAGAGAGAGAGAGAGAGGTGAATAGCCAAGAGGTCAACCAGATTAAATGCTCGGTTGGCGACTTCTTTTAAACCGCACACGAAGGCTTTCAAAACAGTTCGGGCGCCCATCGGCTCTGACCAGGGTCTATGAATTCCGGCTTCACTAGGGGACAGTTGTCAGCCTTGTCGCACAAAATTTCCAGTGCGCCCACTGAGCTGCGGGGGTATAGAAGCTGGAATCTGTGTGGTCCATGGATTTGAGCAGCCAAGTGCAAAGTCTCCCGGAGCGTCTTCTCACACAACTGCCGAAGACAGCCCACCTGACATACCCCCGGAATGCGGAGGTGTCTGCCAGCTTCTAATTCGTGGACCAGTCCGTGTTTTAGCTTAGGTGTCCCTGTTGCCACTTGCGTGTCCTGCAGGCGCCGCCACACAATAGAGACATGCTGTTCGCACTTGCGCAAATGCTCGCATCCATCGCGGCCTGCGCGAGGAGACTGTGTGGCCTGTACTGGCAGCGTCATTTGCACGCGCAGATAGAACAACGAGGAGGGGATTTCTGGAACGTATGCTGCAAAGAACCGCTCCCCTGCACAACACGAGACACAGTTGGCACGGATACGTGAATTTTGGAGTAAGCAAACGTCGGCGGTGCCCTCGGCACTGTCAGGGATCGAGTTTAGATTGAAAAGTGAGAAGCAAAACGCCGGCGAATGCCGGCGATTATACGTCAAAACAAACCGAGGCTAGATTGGAGTGGTTGAAAGTAAGCAATAACGGGTAAGTTTATTGATGCAACGAAGCAGTTGTACAGCCATGCACCGACCTGCGCGCATATCTGGTAGGCGTATTATGTGGTGTGCCTAGCATACGCTCATGTTTAAACTCAAAATTTATAAACTCAAGCCCCAAGCTTGCATGTCTGTCACTCAGCAATTAAAAGCGACGCCGCAATTTTGTAAACTGCACCTAATAAAACATCTACAGCGTACAAAAGTATATTTTCTCCCTCTCTTATACATCACCCTAATTTTTAGAATGACTTTTGCAAAACATTTGTTAACCCTGTAAAAATGCCACGTAAGCTAACAAATGCAATTCACAAAACCACAATAACGTGTTTTTTGCTGAGGGGCTAAGGATTTGTAATCTTCGTGCTTCTATTTTTTTCTATCATCAATTTTCGGCAACCTTGGTAAACAAATTAAAGGTCTTGAATAAATATTAAACTTCCTAGAGTTGATAGAGTTCAAATTCAATTCTGAATCACAACAAATTCCATGTGAATTGGTCCGATGGTTGTGCTACGAAAATATCATGACATTATACATGTATTTGCGCTCTAGAAGGAATACACGACCTACTCATGATTGAGCACTGGTTCCGATTTTCGCTAACACTAACGCATTTAAGAACAGCTTCTTTGCTAAAACTGTGTCGGAATGGGACAAATTACCTGCAAGTGGCCTTTATTCTAGTGGTGTTGTGCATGAACCGGATTATCACTCTTGCAGCTGTTAATTACACCGTATCCCGTGTGCGTGTTATTTACTTTCTGCATTATTATTATTATTATTATTATTATTATTATTATTATCCTTTGTTCCAAATTACAATTGACGGCCCCTCCTGCTTGGACAACAGCAGTACTGCGCAGTATGTATGAATAACTGCAATAATAAAAATCGCACTTGGACCTGAGATAAAGGTTCCTCTAAGCCACAAACCTGTCATTGCAGGTGACTGACTGCTCTCTATGCATTCGTGCAGTATGTACTGGATAAGACGCACAGTCGTACTAAGAGCACTGCACAATGCCTTTTCTGAATGGCCGTTGCGGAGAATGGAGACAGTAGAAAAAAATTAAATTATGGGGTTTTACGTGCCAAAACCACTTTCTGATTATGAGGCACGCCGTAGTGGAGGACTCCGGAAATTTCGACCACCTGGGGTTCTTTAACGTGCACCTAAATCTAAGTACACGGGTGTTTTCGCATTTCGCCCCCATCGAAATGCGGCCGCCGTGGCCAGGATTCGATCCCGCGAACTCGTGCTCAGCAGCCCAACACCATAGCCACTGAGCAACCACGGCGGGTAATGGAGACAGTAGAAGTAACAAGTTAATTCATAAAGAAATGCCCACTTAGCTCTTTCTTTAAGACAATTAATATAATGCCTACATTCGCCTATATACTATAGAACAACTCACCAGTCCAGCAGAAATTTAACGAAACGATTTTGGGCACGTGTGAGTCTTACACGAACGCTTAAATTGCACATATCAAATCGCTATATCGCTGCTTGATGTAAATTGCAGTGTCCGCAATAATTATCTAATAAAGGGAGTTTTCACTGTTAGGGCAAGATATTTTATCCATATTTAGACTTGGAAATTGTGGGAACTCCTGTTGAAGAACGACTTACACGGAGAACCCGGGCATTGCAAAAGTAGTAAACCCTTTCAGCTCACTCTAGCTTCGATTATCTAAACCTCAAATTCTCATAAGCACGGTTTCGAAAAATGTCAAGCTGCACTTCAGGCGTGACAGCAGCAAGCAGCCGAAGCACCCTCCAGGAAGCTTCCCAGTACTTAGTTGCTAGCATGCACGAAGTGAGTTAGCGCCGACGGCAGCCAAGCGAGTCAAAGCGAGCGGCGTACTGGCCGTGACGTCACTCGCGAGGAGCCACTCCAACTTCTCGCCGCTAATGGACCCTTTTCACGGTAATGCCGTGGTCGCCGCTATGTTTGATCATGTGGTGACGCGTCCATTGCTCACCTCAGCTGCCTCCGTTGCCTGCATGCTTACAATGGCTGCGCAAGCAGGGAGAAATAAATTAAACAAGAGCGGACACTCGGCAAAAACTGGCAACAGAAAATACGTCACGCTATTATTCACAACAGCCCTTAGCTGACGCGAGAGTTAGAAAAAAGAATTTAAGATGAAATTAACAGACAATTTATTATTTTTTGTATTCTTTACCGCTAAAACTAAAATTTTCTTCACCAGAATGAACTTATACATTGCGACCTAGTTTTCTTGAGTCACCTAGCGACAAGCCAATGACGCACCGGATGCCAGCACCGTGGTCCAGACATCTCGCGGAAGCGAGCGAGGCAAAGTGCGCATGGGAGTGTTCGGCTGTTCGGCGTCCCGTTGTCTCTTTTATTACGACAGCAATTACATGGACAATCCAGGCGCATTTTCGCCGTCGTCGTTGCCGTCGGTGTCGGTGTCGCCGTGACGTTCCCTATAAAGTCGAAGAGCGTTAACACCGTCGCGGCGCGCCGTATGGTTTATGTGCGAGTGAAAGCGTGCGAAGGAAGCCGACGATCGTGGCTCAATCTCGCGCGCACAAGGGAGGAAAGTGGGGAGGAAGAGTGCCGTCTTCCGTCGCGCGTGAGGCACCGAGGGGAGGGGAGGGAGGGAGAGTGGCGGCGTCGTATTATGGCAGCAACTGCGCTTTGCGCGGCCGCGCACGGTCGCGCGCGCCGTATCTTGAAAGCGATCAGTGTTGGGGGCAGAGTCTAGGGTCGCTGACGGTGCAACCTATGCGCATGCTGTGTTCTCGCAGCACAGTTTGCGTTGATATGATAGGCAGCACGAAGGTCACTTCGCTCGCCGCTTCTGCTGCGCTCCCGCGCTCCAGCGTTTTGACAGCGAGTGTCCGCGGTCATCGAGTGAGATCTGTTCGTGTTTGGCTGTGCGCACTGACACCATGCTTGTTAATTTAGTTTATACCGACGATAAAACTACCATCCTTACTTTGTAAAGCTGCCTACAAATTTGCTATCTCAATCGACGCTTCGCTTTTTGGACGAAACCCGGCTTTTTGATGTAACTCTTGTCCCTTTGGTTATCGGTGCATTTTTTTGGTTCCTGCTACACTTCGACACGGCACTCCTGCGCTATGAAACCCCGCCAAGGTGAATTTTTTTTTTGTAGTATGGTGCTACGCTTCAAGGAACTTAGGCTTAGACCACGGCACTTAACGTTGTGACGCATTTAGCGAAAATGAACTCGACCGTTGGGACGAGTTAATTTGTCGTCTACTGAATCGTACTGGGACATGTTTTCGACGCTTTCTACGGGCCCGAACAATATTGCAATTTATTTCGGTATTTTTTGGGCACGCTCGTTGCACCGGGAGTTGTGACGCAGTCAGCGAAAGAGAGCAGGGCCATTGTGGCACAATTTGGCATGTACTGTATCTTAGTGGGACATGTTTGTGGCGCTTCATTTGGACTCCAACGATATTAGAACTTATTTCAGTACTTTTTTGGGTACTTTTTAGGCACAGTGTGTTGTGACGCAGTTAGCGAAAGACAGGTTGGCAGCTATGGTGCAGTTAGTTTGAGGTTAGTTAATTTCGCGTTGACTGAATCTTACGGGGTCACGCTTGTGACGCTCACCGTCCCCCCCCCCCCCCCCCCGGCTTCCACCAACAACGAAAGTTCCGTCTTCTGAAAGACTATAAACAGTCGCGTCTGGTATGGTCTGGTTGGGAGCTTGTGTTGTGGGCACCTCTGGGTATGTGGCGCATCGCATCAGCTGAGATCAAGTTGTGTTGAAAACATGCAGTCGCCCCGGTATTTGTATCCTTAAAGAGTAGGAAGTAAGGCCCGGTAATAGGGGACTGCTTGGAAATCAGATGTTTTCGTGATATTTCATGTGTGGTATTGTTTGGGATGAGTCGTGTATTTTCTTCGCCACATTTCTAAAAGCGAATTGCATTTGTTCGTAATGTCGCTCATTAACCACTTTGCATGCTTCGCCTCTACACGCTATTTTCCTATAAAGACTAATTGCCAAAATGACACATGCTTGTAATACTTTTTTCAGCTGACGTCGTCCGGTGGGGCTTCATAGGGGAACTACTGCTGATTACCTGGTGCCTCA
The DNA here is from genome assembly GCF_023375885.2 of Dermacentor andersoni. NCBI lineage: Eukaryota > Metazoa > Arthropoda > Arachnida > Ixodida > Ixodidae > Dermacentor > Dermacentor andersoni. The sequence continues at coordinate 141,002,823 of NC_092817.1, read as the reverse complement.
ACACTGGATGAACGCACAAAAAGCCCTGAACGAACAATTATGCCGAGCAAAATAAGCATTTCCTCATTTTACAAGGCGTCTTGCACCTACTTTTAGAGGTTCGATGGATGCTTGTATAGACCGCTCGCCACCATAATTATTTTGCAAAAGAACAACAACAAGATTCCGCACGAAGACAGTGTGCGGTTGAGCAATTGAAGCAAAAACAAATGCTGCACGGATCAGCGCAGACGCCATATCACGTACCAGCTAGCTTTCAAAACGCGCGCCCCCAAAACCTAAACCGGAAGTTTCGTTCAACTTTTCACACCAGCCGCTTGGTGCGCTACAGTCAATTCGGCCTCTCAGCTTTCCGCTATGGTTGAATGTCTTTCTCTATGGCCTAAGTTTCGTATCTGGGCCGTCGACAACACACACTCGCCATGTACTGTTGCGACTTTTTGGTCGTCTCGTAGCGCTCGTCACCCGTTTCGTGACAGCGCGTTGCCAGCTCTCTAGTCCATAGCGAAGACTTCGAGTCAGGCGTCGGTGACAATAACAAAAGGTACTTTATACACTAGATACAGGTCATTATACAGGACAAGATCGGATCGGCTTGGGGGCCGAGAGCTAACAGCAAACGCGACTGTTCCCGCACGGCGACGTCCGGCGAGACTCCAACGCGTAACACATATCACTCCACTCGAGAGCGGCACTCGGCTCACGGTGGTTCGGTGGATCCGGTTCTCCAGGCGGCAGCGTTGGCGCTTATAAAGGCCCGAGAAACGGTTGTCACTCAAACGGCCCAATACAAAGCCAGCACCTGACAGTCGTCTGATAGGTCCAACCAGCGACAGCGCTGGCCACCAGCTTCAAGTTTGCCGTGCGCGGTGACCTCCAGAGGCAAGGGAGACCGGCGCCTGGCTCTCTGGCAATTTGCTGCACGTTTGGACATGTCGTTCGCCGATGCTCCTCCACAGGACGCCGCTGCCTGGCGGCGCAGCATCTTGACTTGTCAAGAGAGCGTTAGGGTGCTGTGCCTTGCGGCGCAGCACCGGGTTTGTCCAAAGGGCGTTCACATCTTGTAGATTCGGAATCTGGGCTGGTTGTGCGGGCACAACAGCATCCCCGCCATCAGATAAGGCACCGGGAAGACGAGCTGCCTCCACGTCGCTCGGATGTCAGGCGCGCACGTTCGTCAGGCTCGTCCAAGCTCATGTCCAGTGTCTGGACTCCAGGTAACGTCACGTGGCCAGGTCCCACTCGCCGGGACAGGAGTTCTGCTCACAGCGTTGTCGCCAAGGCGCCTCGACCAGCTCCGCTCGGGTCGTTCCGATGCCCTTGCTTCTCGCCGCTGGTCATGGTTGGTCGTTCTGCAGCTTGCAAAACCGACCGGCAAAAGGCAACGCCCAAGACAAGCAAGTGCCCTCTGTCTCCTGTCAAACACCAGACAAGGCTATAATTCAAATCAACCTAACTAAATTGCTATCCCCCTTTCCGCTCCCTCTGCAACAAGAGGCAGGTGTACGATGTGGTACACAAGGCTCGAACCATTTTTCCAATTACCAACACACCAAAATAGCAGGAACAATTAATAATTAGCAGTAATAATGAAGAATAGAATGGTCCCCCTGAAACCACTTGGACCGAAAACATACTACTGAGGAAGCAAATGAAGTCATTAAATTTTTCCCGATTTCCCTGCGAATATGACAGGTTGTCGCGAAGCAAGAGAAGGTAAGTAACGAGTAGGTCACTGAAAGAAGCGAGGCCTAGAATGCACGACTTAGAGCATCTACGTTCACGTTCAACCTTCTCTTCTTATAACAGACAATGAGGCTGTGTTGCTGGAGGGTCATGCTCCATCTCAGCAAACGGCCGCTTTTGGACGACATGCTACTTAACCAAGTTCGAGGGCAATGACCCGTTTCCACAACAAACTTAGAACCGGAGACATAACAAGCCAGCTTCTGAACGGCCCACACAACGCAGGCGCACTCTTTCTCAGAGGTACTGTATGACTCTTCTCTACAACTTAGTTTGCGACTTAAATACAAAATTGGTCGTTCACGACCACTAGCATCTTCTTGGCATAGCACCGCTCCCATGCCGTGATCACTGGCGTCACATTGAATGATGAAACCTTTCGAAAAGTCTGGTGCCGTCAGAACCGGCTTATGGCTCAATGCTCGCTTCAGCATTTGGAACGTATTTTCTTTCTTCGAGTCCCACGTCACCTTAATGGGCTCCGACTTCCGAAGCGCGTCGGTTAGCGGGCTGGCAAGGTCAGAGTGGTCTCTCACATAGTGTTGGTAATATCCAGCTAAACCTAAAAAGGCCCTTATATCCGTCTTCGTGGTTGGCCGAGGATAGTTCACAATAGCGGCTACCTTGATGTCGGAAGGTCTACGCCGGCAGCGCCCCACCCCATGCCCCAAATGTCACTTCACCGCAACCTAGGTGACATTTAGCTGGTTTCACAGTAGGGCCTGTCTCTTTCACCCTGCTCAACACGACTCGCAAGTGCTCCAGATGTGATTCCCAATTGTCCGAAAATATGGCAACATCATCGACGTAGGGCAATGCGAACTCGCCTAAACCATGAAGCACTCTGTCCATCAGGCTAGAGAAACAATGCGGCGCGTTTTTGAGGCTGAAGCTCAACATGAGTGGACGGAATGTTCCAAGCGGGGAAACGAAGCTGGCGCAGTGGCTAGCCCGTTTCGTAAGGGGTACTTGCCAATAGCCTCGCACGAGGTCCAGGGTAGACATATAATTTGAATTCGACACCATCTCTACCCTTTCTTCCAGGTTCGGTATTGGATATGTCTGATCTCGGCTTTCCCGTTCAGGCGCCGATAATCGACGCATGACCTCGGATCTTTTCCTGGAGTCTGGACTAGTATAAAGGGTGATGTGTAGTCGCTCTCACTTGGTACTATAATCCCCAAGCCACGTATGCGCCGAATCTCCTCAGCCATGATTTTTTTTGCACGGGTGAACAACGGTACGGTTTACTGCGGATCGGTTGCTCAGATGTTAACTCGATGTCGTGCTCTATAGGACCGTGGTCCTTCCGGGACGGTTAAAAACGTCCCTAAACTCTGAAACGATTACATTTAAATCCTCCTTTTGAGCGGCACTTAGACGCTCGTACAACGTCAGCTGTTCCAGCATTAGATCTAAACCACATACCTTCATATCAGCCGTCGTCAGGATTTCGGCCCATTCGTCATCGTCAGCATTTACCGTCATGTTTATAATCGTGTGACGCTGAACGTAGGGTTTCATCAAGTTGCTGTGGTAAATTTTGTTGGGCCGTCTTCCTAATTTAACTTCGTAGTTGGTATCGGAAAGCTTGGTTACAACCTTTACGGGCCCCTCCCAATGAACCTCGAGCTTGTTATTTTTTTTTCGGTGGTCGCAGCAACATCACTTGGCTACCTACTTCGAAGGTGTGTTTTTTTGCTGACTTGTCGTAGTATTCCTTTGACAAGGTTTTTGGCCGCCTTCATGTGGTTCTCTACAATATCTTTCGTTTTCCCGAGCCTCTGGAGGATGTCGAGGAGGTACGAGACTACACTTTGGTCTTCGTCACTGCCTTCCCAAGACTGTCGCAGCATGCGCAGTGGAGTTCTTAGGCTCCGGCCATACACAAGCTCCGTGGGGCTAAAGCCTGTGCTCTCATGGGGAGCAGATCTCAAGGCAAACATAGCGGCGGGAATGCAGGCCTCCCAGTCCCCGTGACGCTCAAAGCACAGGGCTCTCAATATTCGCTTCCGCCCCGAGTGCATCCGCTCTACTGGGTTAGATTGCGCTTTATGTATGGAACCGTGCACTACTTTAATGCCGCATCTGTCTAAAAAAGTAGAAGTTAGGCAGCTGGTGAAGACCTTGCCATTGTCGCACTGAATCTCGGAAGGGGACCCGACGCGTGCGAACATTGAGAGCAGAGGGTCCGCGACCTGGGAGGAATTTAGCTCCTTAAGAGGTACTGCCTCGGGGAACTTGGTCGTGACAAACAGGGCAGTCAGAACATACCTACAACAGTTCGTTGATTCTGGCAGAGGGGCTACAATATCGATTACTAGTCGCCGAAAAGCTTCTGATATGACTGCCACCAATTTCATCGGTGTCTTCCACTTGTCAGTGGATTTGCCGACTCACTGGCAGGTGTCGCAAGAGCGCACAAATTGTTCGACATCCTTCCAACAATACGGCCAATAAAACTCCTGAGCCATTGTAGCCTTGGTCTTATTTAAGCCAAGATGCTCTGCCCATGCATTTTCGCGCGCGAGTTCCAGTAACTGTCGGCGATATTTTCGAGGAATCAGAAGCTGCTCATATTTGCGACCCTGCTTATCCGTGTAGAGGCGGTACAATAAACCAGATTCCTCGTAAAATGAAACACTCTTTTTTCCACTCCCAGTTTGACGCTCTTCATCAGATGGGCTATTGTACAGTCTTCCTGTTGCTCGCGAATTACAGTTTTCCTTTCATCTGCAAGCACCTCCTGGCAGCTGGCGGAAACAGGAGCGAGTGTGGAGCCCGCGTCGCCTAACTGCGCCGTCATGTCCATATCGCGGCTAGCACTGCACGTGTCACTCCCAGTCACGTCCAGGACACGCTCGCCCAGGCCAGCCTCCGTGCTCTGCCTCTCCCGTGCCTGCTCTCCGCTCAAGTTACCTTGATCGGTCCGTGTGCCGCACCGCTGTTCCCTCACCGACGCAAAGTCAAGTTCCTTCGACAACTGGCGCGCTTTTTTTCGCGTGAGGGCCATGCACGCCACGTCGGCAAAGAATGATTTGCCCTGATCCTTCAGCAGCTGCTCCGAGCTGTTTGAGAAGAGGCAGGGAAAGTGCTCCGGGAGGGCAGCAGACAAAGCGGCTTCTGTGTTAAGTTTCCCCAACTCTCCTTCAATGATAACCGTTGCGATCGGTAAACAGACACTCTCCTCCTCAGCCACTTGCCGTATCCAACATTCTTCAAAAGGCTAGCGCAAAATAGCAGGGACAAAGACAGATAAGACGACAGGACGAGCGCTAAACATCAACTAAGGTTTTTACTGCGAGCGAAGGTACATATATACATTTCGTTGGTGCATGCGCACACAGTGTAAAAACAGTACAAGCACATTCTAATCAAAATGTGGCAGACTGTTCTGTAAGTACATTTTTCTTTTTTGGACAAGGTAAGTGAAGCCGTGCTGACACAGTTATCACCTTCCCTGTCAATGTGATATGCCTCAAAAATCTCGCGGCCCCACCTTGTGCCTCCCCTACCAAGCACACACGTGGTGTCAAACGCAGGCATGCACCCGCATCGCTTACACTGCATGGCCAAATGGCCACCCCCCGCTAATGAATCTACCGCTAATGAATCTATTTGGTGCTCTCGTAGCCGTTCATTTAGGCAGCGGCCAGTCTGCCCCACGTAGCATCTACCGCAAGAGAGAGGTATGCGGTATACGACCCTAACAATGCAGGGTACAAACTTGCATGCACGTTTTTTGTCGCAGACCGGTTTTTTCTTCTCCTTTACGGCTTTGCACAGGCGCACCAGCTTTTCGGGGGCAGTGAACATCACGTCCACGCCGTACTCCTCTCCAACTTTCCTCAGCCGGTGCGATAGCTGGTGCACGTATGGTATAGCTGTACGTTTCAGCTTCTTGCAGCTTTTTTCGGCTGCTACGCCAGGGCGTCCACCTGCTCTGATTTCTTTCAGGAGGCATTCCGCCACAGCCTTCACGATATCTTTTGGAAAACCGGCGTTCTGCAACCGGAGCACTTGCATCTGCAAGCTAACCTCAATTTTATGGTGGCAGGACTTTTCGAGAGCACCACGCAGGCAATTTTTTGCAATGCCCCTCTTAACCAATTTTGAGTGAGCCGAATTATATGCTAGAATTTACTTTTTTGTGCGTGGCTGGTACGACCAGCAGATATGCCCTGTGCCAAAGTAAAAACACAGCTCAAGGAATTGGAGACACCCGTTCATCGGCACTTCATGCGTGAACCTTAGTTTGCAACTAAGGGATGCTAGGATGCTACGTGGGGCAGACTGGCTGCTGCCTAAATGAACGGCTACGAGAGCACCGAACGCTGGTAGATTCATTAACGGGGGGTGGCCATTTGGCCATGCACTGTAAGCGATGCGGGTGCGTGCCTGCGTTTGACACCACGTGTGTGCTTGGTAGGGGAGGCACAAGGTGGGGGCGCGAGATTTGTGAGGCATATCACATTGACAGGGAAGGTGATAACTGTGTCAGCACGGCTTCACTTGCCTTGTCCAAAAAAGAAAAAAAAATTACTTACAGAACAGTCTGCCACATTTTGATTAGAATGTGCTTGTACTGTTTTAACCCTGTGTGCGCATGCATCAACGAAATGTATATATGTAGATACCTTCGCTCGCAGTAAAAACCTCAGTTGATGTTTAGCGCTCGTCCTTTCGTCTTATTTGTCTTTGTCCCTGCTAATTTGCGCTAGCCTTTTGAATAACGATGACACACCAACTAGCCCAGCTTTCTGCCTTGATCGCCGTATCCAAGCGCACTCTCCCGTAAAATCACCCGAGGAGACGAAAGACGGGTGGACAACGTCCATAGTTGCTGCAGAGTCCCGAAGTGCTCTGCGCTTCTTGCCGTTTACCTTAATTTCCCGCATATATGGCTCCAATAGTCGTACGTTTTTGTTAGTTTCCTGTATGGTTGCAAAAGCAATTTTCTCTTGGCAGTTCGCCGCGATGTGCCCTTGCTTTTTGCAATTGTAGCATGTTAACGGCTTCCGTTTTTCAAAAGAACGCGTCGTATCGTTTCGCTGCTTGGGACCATCGTTAGCATTCTGAGATGCATTCTGTCCTTCCCTTAAAGTTTCTTTGGTAAGGGACTTGTCGGGCTTCCCGGAAAAACCATATCTCCTATCTGCTTTTTCTACGCGCATTGCCTTGCTGTGCAAGCTGCGGCGGGTGTAATACTCTTCCGCCAACTCTGCTGCCTTGTTTAGCTTAACCTCCTTTAGCCTATCTTGCAGCCAGAGCCTGACATACTCAACAATGCAACGGTAGAACTGCTCCAACGCGATGCATTCGACGATTTTGTCGCTGTGGTCGTAAACCTCTTCGCCCTTCAGCCATTCCACCAGGTCGGCTTTTAGACCAAACGCGAAGTCAACATTCGACTCCCTGCCCTTTTTGCATACCGGAACCTCTGCCGGAAAGCTTCGGGCGAAAATTTGTACTTCCGCAGTAGCGCTTCCTTCACATCACTGTAGCTCTCAAACGCCTCTTTCGATAAGCAAGTTATTACGTCCGATGCCTTCCCAGGGAGCAAGGCTAACAGATTCTGTGCCCAGAGGGATCGCTCAATGCCTTTCCGTTCGCACTCGTGCTCAAATTTCACGAGGTATTTGGCCATATCCTCTCCGACGACAATGGGTGGAAGTTGATCGCATATTCTGGGACCGTTAGAAGTGAGACTAGGCGCCGGCGAGCTATTTCGGGTCTCCAAGTCTCATTTTAAGCTCGTGCTCGCGACGTTCCCTCTCTTTCCTTTCCTCCTCGCAACGTTCCTTCTCCCTCTTTCCCTCCTCGCGACGTTCCTTTTCTCCCTGCCGCTCCCGACGTTCATGGATATCCGCCCAGGCTTCTTCGGCTTCCTCAGCCGTTACGTCCCCAGTCCAATTAGCAACGATTACACGTGTTCAGAGAGGCTTATTGCCTTCCACATATAAATATACATGCAGGGTGTCCCAGCTAACTTAGACCAAGATTTAAAAAATACCCAAGAGCTCTAGAGAAATCGTACCGACTGCATTGTAGCCGTAGTCGTATGTACTTAAGGCCAGCATTTTTTTTCATCACGAAGTACTACTTAGTGAATAGCCTTTAATTAGTGAACTTCTTAATTATTGCTTGAATCGCAAACATATCCATTACAGAGTTTAGGGGCACCTTAAATAACCTCCGAATTAGGCATTTATTTCGTGCTGAAGTGGCCCTGGTTGTTTTCTCCAAGAAAAAACAAAAGCCCGCGAAATACGAAATAGATGCGCACTCGCACGCCGCTACTCAAGCGCCTACAAGCGATCATTGAAAGACATACGGCTGCATTCTCCTATCGACGTATTGTACAAGGCTCCGCAACGCTCATCAATGCGTCCGCGACGTGTTCTCTTGATGCCGCGACCATTACATAGCGTGAAGCCCTGTATCAAGCTGCCGCCGCTGGTAAAGCTGTGTATCCGTGGCTATTCGCTTGGGAGCGCTTGAGCAGCGGCACTCGAGCGCCTATCTATTTCGCATTTTGGATGTTTCGCGCGCTTTTGTTTGTTCTCGGATAAACCAACGAGGCAAAGCTGAGCACTAAACAGATGCTTGATTCGGAGGTTATTTGAGGTGCCCAACAACTTCGCAATGGATATGCTTGCGCTTCAAGCAATTATTAAAAAGTTCATTAATTAAAAGTAATTCATTGATACTTCGTGATGAAAAATATACTGGCCGGAAGCACATACGACTACAGCAACTGCGCAGTCGGTACGATTTCTCTAGAGCTCTTGGGTATTTTTTAAATCTTGGTCCAAGTTAGGTTGGACACCCTGGATATATATATATATATATATATATATATATATATATATATATATATATACAGGGTGTTTCAGCGAGCACTTTAAAAATTTGTTACCTGTGGCAGATAGCTCAGTTCTATAGTTCATGAGCTGGCATACACGAAGCAGCGGACACTACTTGCACACAAAATAGAAATGCTAAGTCGACTAATTAACAAGAACTCACTCATTAAATTTTTAGCTAATTATCTTATAACCCATATGGCAATTTACAAATTCTAGCAGCGGACTTCACAAGGCGGATCCACTTGGAACGAATTCTCAGGGCGACACCAGTTTCGACATATAAATTCCCAAACTTTGCGGGTAAATGCATTGGCGTTCCAGTTACTTGTGTGCTTGAGTGCATGAAACGACGTTTTGTGAACAAATCAACTGGAACGCCAATGCACCCGCCGTGGTTGCTCAGTGGCTATGGTCTTAGGCTGCTGAGCACGAGGTCGCGGGATTGAATCCCGGCCACGCGGCTGCATTTCGATGGGGGCGAAATGCGAGAACACTCGTGTACTTAGATTTAGGTGCATGTTTCCTAAATTTCCGGCGTCCTGCACTACGGCGTGCCTAATTATCAGAAAGTGACTTTGACACGTAATACCTCATTATTTAATTTAACACCAATGCATTTCTCCGGAAACTTCGGGAATATTTATCTCGAATCTGGTGTCATCTTGAAAATTCATTCCAAGTGGATTCACCTTGCCGACTCCACGGCTAGATATTGTAAATTGCAATATAGGCCATAATGTTTTTAATTAAAAATGTTATTAGCGATTCTTTTTATGAATTCGTCGATTGTGGATTTCATTTTCTTGGTGCAAGGATTGTCCGCCGCTTCGAGTAGACCAGCTCGTGAAGTAGAATTGCGATATCTGCCACAGGCAACTTCTAACGATTTTTGAAAGTGTTCGCTGAAACACCCTGCATATATATATATATATATATATATATATATATATATATATATATATATATATATATATATATATATATATATATATATATATATATATATATATATATATAAAGAGAGAGAGAGAGAGAGAGGGTGGCCGCAGAAACGTTGGACCAGCGGATGGGAAGGACTATGCTTCGGAAACGCTTCCATCAGCACTCCGCGCACGCAGTCTGCTTTTTTTTTTTTACTTTGGATGGAGGGAAAACTAGAAAAAGTAATTTCTCTGTTTTGTCCTTACTGCGTTTTATGGGTCAAGGTTCATAAAATACGTTTTGCCGAATACTGCGTGTCTACATAGGCGCGTATGCGATAAAGGCCTAAACATAACTTTACGTATAGTTTTGGATCATATGAAGACTATTTCTATGGGTACTAATTTATGCACATGTTTTTATTGTCCATTGCAGTGCCACTGAAAACGTGTGTGCCTGTTTTTGGTGGCATACTTTGCAGACCTACAGAATAGAAGCGCCACGGTGCGGGTAAATGGGCTGTGATGCCTGCAGACGGCCATTTTCTTTTGCCAAAGCGTTACGCGTCGTCACTCGGCACCAGCTGCGCACAATTGTCGATCGCCCTGAAATGATATTCGCGCTATGGTTTTCGTGCGTTTAGCCTTGGCAATGACGCGACAGTTGGGGTCTGGCGAGGCCACGTGCCGAACACATTGGTCGACCAAGATGCCCGTCCGAGTGTTGCTCTGGAGGAGCGTCGTCAGAGTGCTGCGCTATATCTACGAAGACAACCGTCGCAACGGCGCGGTAGCTGTGGCAGCACAAGCACTCGAGTTTGTTTATTTTTATTGAGTACATACTGCCGGCCTGAATGCCAGGCCTTGGGCAGGAGTGGGTATACATGAAACAATACAAGAGTAAATGATCAATACAAGGGTACAAAAATTTCGTATCAACCGCATTCTAAAGTTGCACGTGACAGCACTCGGCGCTACGCATAACAAAATGAGTGTTCGATATCACAGCTCAGAACGAACGCACTTGATGGAAAACGCGTGAAAAAAAAAAAAAAGCTTGATAAATAGAATCACAAACGATCAAGCGCGCACATTTGTAACGCCCTTGTCTAATTCCTGTCTAACGCCCGTGAAAGTGTCTTTGCGTGCAATACGTTAAAGAACCCCAAGGAGGTGGAAATTAATTCAAAGCCATTCACTATGGCATCTCTGTGCGCCGTTAAACGGTACGGGATGTTCTACTCCATCACTGAAGAATGCCAGTTGGCATCGAGCGTCTACGGGACTACCTCATTTCAATGCTCGCGCTTGTTAATGGGCAGCTGCACTTTTACGTTCACTGCTTGTTCTCGTGGCGTTTCTTTCCCATAAGAATACGACATTCGACAAGAGGAGCGCTCCGTCCGAACTCTCCTGTTTGGTGACGCGACAAGACATGCCGGGTTATTCCGGGACATGACAAAAACAGGTAAGCGGGAGGACGAGCGCAAGGGCTGATGCGTTATTACCTTTGCTTCTTTGGCCGATGCAGACGTAGCTAGGCGGTGACTGCTTCAAGGTATCGTGTTTCCGAGTTTAATGGAATTAACCCTGTGGATGCAACGCCTTCAGCAAAAAATGCTGAAAGAACGTGTTTATATGCTTTAAGCTTGACCATTCCGGTACCGCACTAATTAAGTAATTATGAGGTCGTACGCGCCAAAACCAAGATATGATTACCAGGCACACCGTAGTGGGCGGCTCCTGGTAAATTGTGACCACTTGGGGATTCTTTATACCATGCGCCCAATGCACAGGACACGGGTGTTTTCGCATTTCGCATCCGTCGCTATGCGGTTGCTGCGTCCGGTATTCGATCCCGCGCTGTGTAGCCTCAGCAGCCGCGCCACCACGGCTGTTGAATGCATCGCACTGGTCAAGCCGGGGTGTGGGACCACACGTTGCACTTGTCGTTGTAATACGGCACGTATAATTGTATTTTTCTGTTCGACGGAATGTCTTTGTTTCGTGACTTCCGGGTACAACGCTTCCGATGACTGCTGGACGGCTGAATAAATAAGTGAAAACAAACATGCCCCAAAAAGGAATTGACCCGCGCGCTTCACTACGGGCGGCCCCGGTTGACTTTAGCGTTAGTATCACACGACGTTCTTCTCAAATGGGTTAGTGTATAAAGTATAAGACAAAGCCTTGAGATCAGTGTATCGCATCCACACATTAATCGAGATCGCTCTTGTGTCAGATGGGCGTGAAATATTCACCGCAAGGTACTGATTGCGAATGTAGGCGGGTGATACAGTCTGAAAAGTGTCTCATGTGAGGTCACAAAATATTTGCATTGCAGACATACACAAACAAGCAGCACCTACTGCCCTAGCAGTGAAATTCCTCAACGTATAGTGCCCGAGGAGCGTTATGGTCATCAATTCCGACGGGTGAAAGGCCGGGAGGCCACTAAGTAAGCAACTTCAATGTAAGTAAGCAAGCATCAACGCAAACCAAACCAAAGCAAATCGAAGCGAGGCAACACAGAGCAAGGCTACGTGAGGCAAGGCAAAGCAAAGCTTTGATACAAGATAAAGCAAAGCATGCCAGCAAACAAGTAAGGTAAGTAAATTCAGGTATAAATTAAAGTATTTTAATTCAGCATTATACGCGTAAAGCAAGTAAAATAACTCAGTGCGTAAGTAAAATAAATTGTTAGGAAGTAAGGGAGCAAAGTAAGTGAGTGAGTGAGTGAGTGAGTGAGTGAGTGAGTGAGTGAGTGAGTGAGTGAGTGAGTGAGTGAGTGAGTGAGTGAGTGAGTGAGTGAGTGAGTGAGTGAGTGAGTCGGTCGGTCGGTCAAATGAAATACTTAGAGATGCGGAAACGATTTTGACGATATTGTACAAACGTGCTGAGTTATTAGGTAGGTCCTTCTGATCATTAAAGGACGCATTTAGGCGCTCCGCGTAAGGCGCGTAATTTATTATAAGGTTGCGAAAACGTCCACCACTATCAATCGCAGTTACTTTTCCCTTGAGGTTTCAGCCGCCTCCTTAAGATTGACGTAGTCAGCCCAATTGACGTCAGTTGGGCGAGCTATCCCATTGGCTACCTATCTTGCGTCATCGACATTTTTGCCAACTTTATAGTGAACAAATGTTGTTCGTAATAGTTGGAATATTGGTTTATTTGTTTCCCTGAAAAGTATCAGAAAGAGAATACACAATGACAATTTATCACTGCACTAAATCACTTCCGGCTCACAGCGAGGATCATGTGCTTGTGTTACAACATGTTCCGTGAGGACGCGAGCTGCGCGATCTGTGTCGGTCTCGAGCTTCCTTTTCTCCAGCACCATGGATCGTCCTTGCTACGTTGTGGGTTTGAAATGTAACGATTGGCGGTATGTGAAGCTGCAACATCGTGTTCCGCTGCAAGGCAACATAGTAGCGGAGAGGCTGCAGGGCATCGGGCTGTCGGTGTCCGATCGGCGCCAAGCTCTACGCATTTGTGGCGTTGTCACTCCACGATGGAGGAATACTATCACAATATAGAGTTTTAGCTTGTCAGGTACTTCGGTGAACGCAAGCGGAGTGGGCGTTTTGCCAGATGGGTGGAGGCGCAAACGTGAGTGGCCTGCCGGAGCTCAACCAGATAAACACGGATGTAATGCAGCGGGATCAATTTAAAGTATTATGGAATTTGTAAAAGTAGCCTGTTGCAGGTATAGCATAATTCTAGCCCTTGAGCTGGGTTATTCATTGAGGCGGACATTACTTGCACGACAAATCAATACACATATTGAACTAATCAACAAAATGCACTAATCATCTTTTGAATTAATTACCTTACGGCACATATTGTAACCTATGAATTGTGACCGGTGAGCTTGCGAGGCGTGTACACTTGGAATGAACTTCCAAAACGACGCCAGCTTGAGATATGCGCCTTCAAATTTGGCGTAAAAATGCTTTGTTGTCCCACTTATTCCTTTAACAAAACGCTCTTTTATGCGTTGGAGCATAATAGTAACTGGAATAACCACGTATTCATTCCACACATTGCGAAATAATATCTCCAAACTGGTGTCATCCTGGAGATGTGCTTCAAGTGGATAGGTCGATATCAGCGGCTACAATTCGTAAACCGCAATATGTTCTGTGAAGTAAATAATTAAGAAGTTGATTAGTAAATTTCTGCTAATTAGATGAATATTTCTTTCCATGTTTTCTGCTAGTAATGCCGACCTTTTATAATAACTAAGCTCAAGGACAAGAATTATGCTTTCTGACACAACTGATTTCTAAAAATACCATAAACTCTAAAACGATCACCTTGTACAGCAGTAACCAAGTATTTTCCACTTTGCTTCTTGTGCAAATTTTTGGGTGCAGCGTAATCGTGCGCACGGTGTCTTTTTAAATGTTTAAAATGCTTTACACTGGGCTTCCGCACTATTAGCCTTGTGTTTGGCTGGTTAAGCTCTTTGCCACCAACTCAGTCATTCAGTCACTCAGTACGTTCACGTTTATGATGAAGCTCCTTCAGCACAGTGATAGTAGTAGGGAGGCGTATTAGTTTATGCCTCCGCCCATCCGTCAAAACGCCCAGCTCGCCTGATCAGAATAGTGGACACGTTCAGCGCTGCAACAGAATGCTTACAAGGCACGCCGCTTGAATAGCTCTCGCGGGGGATCGACGGCCAGGCGGCTAGCGTAAAGGTTGGAGCAACCACGCTCGCTGGCTAGCAGACTACCGAAAGTAGACGACACGACCTCACATCATGAGGCAGAGTTAGCAAAGACAGAGCTTAGCGCCGATCACTCGGAGAACGAGTTGAGGTCGAAAAGAACAGCTACAGAAGAGGGTAACTCCTAATCGTGCTTACTTCTTCTAATATGAGACGCCTCGTTGGAATTGTGGCGCGAATGTTTTACTGTAGCTGTACCTTACGCGTCTGCAACATTTGTCTTAACCGTTTCAGAGGCCCCTTAAGAATTGATGGAAAATTGGGCGGATGCATGAGCGGAAGATAGAGACATACCTGTGGCTACAAGACTCGTGCTGGCAGGCGATGACTAGGGTACGAAATCTGTATGCGATTACTACAGCGAAGCTATATATGGCTAGCCGATTTGTCCATCCGCCTGTCGCCTGTACGCCGAAAACTCCTCCGGCGCAGTCCCAAGCGCATGCGTGAAAAAAAAAAGCGACATAGAGGCGCGCGATTGGCTGCGCCAGTAGTGACGTCGCTCTCGGTCACAGCCGAGCGTGCGCACAGCAGTTTCTCTACGGTTCCGTAATGGGTAGGCCACTCGTCATACGTAGTCCTGAGGAGCAGGCCGCTTTTGATCAGAAATGCCGCGAGCAGAACCAGGAAGGAGCTCATTTACGCCGTGCCGATGCTGCAGCCCGGGCGCAAGAACAGGCCCACGCAGCCGAGCGCAAGCAGCAACTGCGTACCGAGGATCCGGCACCCCACTAAGCTGTCGTTTACTGAACCGTCGGGACAAACTCAGAGATAAACACTGCTGCCGCATGTTCTAGCCTCTCTTGTTAACAATGTGTACGGAAAGCTTTGGCGGTGATATTTTCCTCCCCTCTTTCTTTCTTTATTCACCTATTCCTTCATGAATGACTCGAAGGCCTCAATAAAAATATTTTAAATTATTATTACAGAAACAGAAAAGGTTGTACATTTGCTCGATGGTTGTATCTGATGCCGCTGATACTGCAGCGACACGACATCAAAGTGAAGGGCATTCCCATCCTGGGATGACGCGACGAAAAATGAGAGATGCGCCATGTAGGGAGCCGGCGCTAGATGCACACTTTTTACGTAGTTCATGCAACTTTAATTTCGATGGGTTGACGTGATAGCGGCTGTACAATGCAACACGTGTGAAAATTAGAAAAAAAAGGATTGAAACCAAGAAATGATGAGATACACTTTTGTATATAAAGAAACGCTTGAGAGAGTAGCATGCTACTTCAGTTTGATGATACTTTATACAGAAAAACATAGCGCTCCGTGGTTTTGAAGAGATGTTAACATTTTGGCGTGCATGGCGGCAATGACCTGTATCCTCCTGGCAGTAATAGGGTTAAAGGGCCTTCGCGAATCCGTATTGCAAACTTTGGTTACCTACTCGAAGTTGTAGGACATCGTAAGCATCTTGGCGCAACAATTTTTTAAATAACTTCATTGTTAGGCGTGAGAGGAGAAATTGAAATGTCGCACTGCCATGCTCCCAGGAGGCTAGCTTCACTGCCAACGTGGGCACTCTCTCTGCCTCGACTAGCGTGTGGAAGCGATATTTCTTCCCTGCCTTCTCCCATGCCATGTCCGAGCGACCGCGTCACGTTCCGGTCGCAGCACCCCTTTTTTCCTCTTTTTTTTATCTTTTTGGTGGTTTATTTTCCTGTTCTTGCTGCACAGCACACTTCCAGTAGCGGTAATAGGCGTTCTACCCTGGATGATTTAAGGACACGTGTCATAATCGGTGACAACAAAGACAGTGCGTATTACGTGGGGACACAAGATCAGCTTGGGTTTGTTGGTACATAACGTCGGAGCAATTGCGCAAACCTGAGACAGAGACAGAAGAGGCAAGATAACAGGAGCGCAAGCGTTCAACAAATGTTTATTTGAAAGCGGCACATACCTATACGCTTGCGTGAATCACAATGATTGAGCACGATCACAAAACTATTTAAAACCGGCACGAAGAAACGCAAGCTCTTTTCGAGATAACCAGACAGATGGTGTGCTGACACATGCTGTGCCCAGTCTGTCTATCGCCTCGACCTCAATCAATTATTCCTATAAGAAGCTTTTCTTTATTCTTGACTATATATATATATATATATATATATATATATATATATATATATATATATATATATATATATATATATATCACATCAGCTTCCCGCAAGTGTGGCTGAAAAGAGCACGTGCTGCTGCACGTGGCAAGAAGACCGTCCTTCGAGTTGCTCACATTACCATTGTGTTCTCTAAAACGGTTATTTAGATAGCGAACTGCCGGATGTAGTATTTGCTGCAGCCTAACATGTTTCTGTATACGGCATAATCGACACAGTCAACAAACTTAGATTCATGCTTCTTTGAGCAACCTTCCAGATTTCCTTTCACATACGTAAGTGTTTCTATGAATACTCAATGGGGAAACCTGTCCGTCACGTAAGACGAAGAAAATACTGTACAAAACAGTTTCTATGCAGCCTTTGTTGTATGCTTTATAAATTATGGGGTTTAACGTGCCAAAACCACTTTCTGATTATGAGGCACGCCGTAGTGGAGGACTCCGGAAATTTTGACTACCTGGGGTTCTTTAACCTGCACCTAAATCTAAGTACACGAGTGTTTTCGCATCTCGCCCCCATCGAAATGCGGCCGCCGCGGCCGGGATTCGATCCCGCGACCTCGTGCTCAGCAGCCCAACACCATAGCCACTGAGCAACCAGGGTGGGTCTGTATGCTTTGGTGATGGTGGGATAAATGTAATCTCTAGAACGGCATGTAGAGCCGGCTTGCTGCATTGTAGACAACAGGAAAATTCAGAGTTTGCAAAAGTTAAATGCCAAACGCGCCACATCGCCATTGCATTTCGGTGGTGGCGGGTTGCGCCTTGCCTTGGGGCGTTCCTTCACCGACCGAAATGCCTCCAATCTATGAGGGCTCATACGCTTCATGTAACGCAACACCGACGGATAAGCAGACATTCACCTGATAATAAGGAGTGATGAGGGATATGGGTCTCTTTATCGTTGATAATGGTTCGACACGGATGGACAAGGTGCTATAGAGCAATAAGGCCTTAGAATGGTCCGATCAATTATGATAATGTTAATAACTACTGATAACGATTGATAAGGGTTGGGTATAGTCCGATAAGGTTGATAAGGACCGATAAGAGCTGATAAAGATCAGGTCATATCCAACCAGGTTGATAAGAACAGATAATTGTTAATAAGGATCGGATCGAGCTCGATACGCTTGATAACAACTGATAAGGGTTAATAAGGGTCGGATCTAGTCCAATAAGATTGATAACGACTACTAGGGGTTGATTAGCTCCATACTGGTCGGGGCAAGTTTGATAACATTGATAATGACACCGGGGGACATGGATATGAGCAAGTGGCACGATACTTAGACAACTCCCAAAGGAGTTTCTCCATGTATTTTGTTTTTAGGTATGCTACTTTTGTAGAGGCTGATAAGCTTGTTAGGAGCACTGAACACAACAGTTGCCTCTGCGTGACCCGCAATTCTTTTGCGATTGCGGGTCTTGAGCCCATTTGATTGATCAGACGCTCCGGAACCAGACAGCTCGCTTGTCGAAAGCTGTTTATCCAATTAGTCTACAGGTCGCCGTGGCAGAAAGTTTGCTTCATAAACTAAACGCCCGCACCAGCGAGCGCACAGATAAAACACGTCAGATTGCTGTGGTGCCTTATAATCCGAAAGTTTCTCACTATCTCAAAAGGATTGCGGGTTGCGCAGAGGTAACTGCAGTGTTCAGTGCTTTAACAAGCTGATCAGCCTCTGCAAACGAAGCATACCTAAAAAAGAAAATCTGGTAGGTTGCGCAAAGAAGCATAAATCAAAGTTTATGGCTGTGTTGATTATGCCATGTGCAGAATCTCGTTAAGCTGCGGCAAATAGTACATCAACCCACCGCAGCCGCTTAGTAGCTATGGTGTTGGGCTGCTAAGCGCGAGGTCGCGGGATCGAATGTCGGCCACGGCGGCCGTAATTCGATGTAGTCAAAATGCGAAAACAGCCGGGTATTTAGATTTAGGTGCACGTTACGGGACCCCAGGTGGTCGAAATTATTTCGCAGCCACCCCTACGGCGTGCCTCATAATCACATCGTGGCTTCGGCACGTAATGCCCCATAATTATTATCTTTAATATACCGTCTGAAATTACCGTCTCAAAGAACACAACGGCAATGTGCGCACATTTTCAGCAAGCTGATGCGATAGTCACGAATTTCAGAAAAGCTAGTAAGGAGCAATAATTGATTGCGGCCGAGATGATAGACAGACCGGGCAGGCGACGTGCCAGGACACCATCTGTCGGGTTATTTAGGAAAGAAACTTGCGTTTTGTCTCGCTGATTTTAAATAGAGTTTTGATCATGCGCACTGTCTGTCATTCGTGCATGTGTGTGCAGGTATTCTACTGCTTCAGATAAACATTTGTTGAAAGCTTGCACTTGTGTTGTCGTGTCCCCTCTGTCCCTCTCTCAAGTTTACGCTATTGAACCTGCGTAGACGCATTTCTGCATCTGACTTTCACTCTCTGGCTCGGGGCCCTCTCCAAAGGAAGGGTACACGGGCTTCTGTTTGAAATTTTGGCTGTTGTCGCGCCGGTTGATACTCTGCAGACACTATTGATACCACGTGATCTACGTACCGCGCTCCTCTGTTTGCATTGTCTAAACCTCGTGAGGGGCTATTTTAGTGCCATAAAAATTCAATGTACTTAGCAAGCTTTGGGAAAAAAATTACCAAACTTCTTTAGATGTTTCCCCTCTCAGCCACCATCTCTAGCTTTCCGTTTAATGTCACAGGCGAATGATGGCTTCACCTCACGGTTCCCGACGAAGCGTATCAAGTCTAAGCATCGCATAGTCTACGCGCCGCCTCGTGAACAGACTTACTGTGATTGCGAAACCGGCAATGTTATTTGCCTCACGGAATGTGTGCTCCGTTGTTACCGCTTGCATCAATTGCACAATTCACAATGCGCCCTTTGGTTGATTCACTTACTGTCCAGCTTCCTCTTTCTAGTCATATTTATTATGTCATCATCATCTCGGTGTATGTTTTGACGTTCTGTAGGTTGTCCAGTCCTTTATAGCTGTGTTGTAAATGATGAAAATAAAGGAACAGGAAAAAGAAAAGTGACCCGCTGTCTCGCTTGCAAAAGAGAACAGTTTTCACGCATCGCAGGGCAGCATTCAGTTTACGCAACGTGGTTGTGTCTATCGCACAATAGACAGAACCACAAATACCGCGCAAGTAAAAAAAAAGAAAAGAAGAAAGGGAAAGGGAAGCGGAAATTGGATAGCGGTGCGTAATAATAGGGGCTCCCGCCTACACTTCGAAATATACGCGGGACGCATTTCCTCCGCTTGATTTGTGGCCAAAAAGTATGCTTCAGTGACAGCCAAGTACCAGGAACAGAAAAACGAAGCAAACGATATGACCGCCGCCTTTGCGCGTTACTTTCCCGGGCTGCTTCTCGGCTTCGTGTCATTGCGACACTGTCGAGCCATTGCGGGCATCGGCTGTGCTTTATCGGAGGGAACGCCATCGCATAAAAATATGACGGCATTTCTTGTTTTTCTTTTGCGAAAGTGGAAGATTGGAAGCTAGGATTTCATCGTGGCAGTGCGAGATGGGAATATATACGGCACCATTTATGTTTTTGCAACGCCCATTTCCGCGACTGATCTGCGGAAGTGGGACACTGATTCAACCGAACGATATAGTGAATTCAGTGCGGCCGAGACAGCTGTAATGTGACGACATTCGCAGCTCTTAGTATGTCCCTATTTGAGACTTAAAGGAAGTGCCTCAGAAACACGTTCTAATTGTTAGTAAACATAAGCGTTTCTAAAAAAATTTGAAGATCAATCTGTTTTGGTGAATCTTTTTTAAGGATCCAATGTTCTTGTGTTGGAGGGTGTATGGAATAAATAGATAAATAAATTGTAGTGGGGTGTACTGAACAGTTCAGATGGTAGCGTCTGTTCGTAACCGAGAAGGCAGGTGAGGCAGAGCAGGAACAGCGGGTTGACCGAACGGCTCACACTCGTCCTAAGCACTGGCGATCCGGCTGGCCCACTGGATGCATTGCAGGCATGGAACAGACGATCTGGCTGGCCTTGTTCTCGTGCTCTTCTTCTTCATTACAATTACCCTCGGTGCAAAAGCGGAGCCATGCTAGCGATTTACGACGTGGAGACGAGCGGGTCATAGAATTGTTTCAGGCGGCGAACGTGAACATCCCGTCCACGGCGGCGCTTGTCGGATGTCGATGTAAGCGGCTCTATGACATAGTTGACCGGAGAGGTGCGTTCGACGATGCGGTGTGGTCCATCATACTGCGAGAGAAGTTTTGTCGAACGTCCAGGCGTGGTAGAAGGCACGGGCAACGAGACAAGTGTGCCGGGAGCGAAGTTCGGATTCGTAACGTCGCCATCACGATTGGCTTTTTGTCGTTGTTGGTCGGCGGAGGTGTACTTTCGGGCTAATTGACGGCATTCCTCGGCGTATCGGGCGACGGCTGAAACGAGAGCACACTCTGACGTGTCTGGTGTATAAGGCAAAACCATATCGATGGTATGGGTAGGATCGCGACCGTAGAGAAGAAAGTATAGAGAAAATCATGTAGTACTTTGTGTAGCCGTACTATATGCTGACGTGGCAAATGGGAGGATGATATATCAGTTTGAATGCTCCGATGAAATGTACATGGCGAGCATATCACCAAGGGTGCGATGGAAACACTCCGTAAGCCCGTTAGTTTGAGGATGGTACACCGTGGTGGTCCGGTGAACTATGCGGCATTGAGCAAGCAGAGCTTCAACCACCTGCGACAGAAGTACACGGCAGCTCAGCAGTTCTCAGCAGTATATCGAGGTGGGCCATGACGAAGAATGAAACGATAGAGCAGAAAGGATGCAACGTCACTGGCGGTCGCTGCAGCTAGAGCCACGGTTTCAGCATAGTGTGTAAGGTGATCAACTGCGACAATAATCCATCATTTTCAGCGGGTGTTAGTGGTAGCGGCCCTTACAGGTCAATTCCCACTCGGTACAAGGCACGAGCAGGGCATGGAAGCGGCTGTAATAAACCGTGGGCCGGATGAGGCGGAGATTTGCGGCGTTGGCATTGCGGGCACGAGCGGACGAACTTTTGGACAAAAGCAAACATTCCTCGCCAGTAGTAACGTTGCCGCAGGCGCTCATACGTTTTCAAAACGCCTGCGTGTGCACATGGTGGGTCAGCATGGAAAGACGCGCACATGTCAGAACGCAAAATCCCAGGGATAACCAGGAGTCACTTGTGACCATCGGGCTGGTAGTTGCGTCAATACAAGAGGTTATCCCAGACAGCAAAATAGACAGCCTGGCGACGCAGGGAGCGGGAGATGGGAGATGCAGGCGAGCCAGAAAGGAGATCCAAAAGAGAGGCCACCCAAGGGTCCTTGCGCTGTTCTGATGCGAATATTTCGTTGTCGACCGAGGATACCGCCTTAATGGTGGAGAGGGAAGCCGTGTCGGCTGGTAGCGGTGAGTGGGGCAGAGCTTCAGCGTCACTGTGCTTGCGACCTGAGCGGTATATGAGGTGTATGTCGTAATTTTGAATGCGCAGAGCCCAGCGGGCAAGGCGTCCACACGGGTCTTATAAAGAGGATAACCAACAAAGGGCGTGATGGTCAGTAACCACATTGAAAGGCCTGCCGTATAAATAAGGGCGAAACTTCCCGAGTGCCCAAACGATGGCCAGGCATTCTTTTTCTGTGACGCTGTAATTGCGTTCAGCTTTGGTCAGCGCACGACTGGCGTAAGCAACGACGTACTCGGAATAGCCAGGCTTGCGCTGCGCAAGGACAGCGCCAAGGCCAATACCACTGGCATCGGTATGCACTTCAGTTGGCGATGGGGTCGTAGTGTCGCGGTATAGGCGGAGACGTCAGGAGACGGCTTAAGGTCAGGAACGCGGTGTCGCATGCAGGAGACCAGGAGGATAGGGCGTTGGCGCCACTTAAGAGCTTTCAGAGGTGATATAATAGAGGCAAAATTGCGAACAACGCATCTGCGTCAGAGGCCGATGAAGGCGCGGAGTTCTTTGAGTGTCTTAGGTTTTGGAAACTCTGCCACAGTGAGAAGTTTTGATGGGTCGGGGCAAATTCCGTCTTGTGATACAACGTGACCTAGAATCATGAGCTTGCGCGCTGCGAACTGGCACTTTTTCAGGTTCAGTTGCAGGCCTGCGTTGGTCAAGGACGTCAACACTTGCCTAAGGCGAAGAAGATGCGTGCTAAAATCAGGGGCGAACACAACGACGTCGCCAAGATAGCACAAACACGTGCTCCATTTTAGGCCGCGCAAGATATTGTCCATCATTCGTTCAAACGTAGAAGGCGCATTGCATAGGCCAAATGGCATCACATTAAATTGGTATAAACCATCTGGAGTAATGATGGAGATTTAGGGTGATCAACTGCTGGCATCGGGACCTGCCAGTGGCCCGAGCGTAAATCCAACGAAGAGAAGAATTCAGCGTTTTGCAAGCTGTCCAGAGCGTCGTTAATGCGCGGTAGAGGGTAGACGTCTTTTCGCGTTATCATATTAAGACGTCGATAATCGACGCAGAACCGAATGGAACCATCTTTTTTGTGACCAGAACCACCGGTGATGCCCACGGGCTATTGGAAGGTCGAATGACGCCGCGCCGAAGCATGTCGTCCATGTGCTTACTGATCACCTGACACTCCTTGGCGGAGACGCAGTACGGGCGCTGCCGCAATGGCGCGTTGGAGCCAGTGTCGATGTGGTGACTGACGGTTGACGTGCCACCCAGAGTAGGCTGAGCGACATCAAAAGAAGAGCGGAACTGGGCAAGTAGGTGAATAAGCTGGGAGCGCTGCTCGGAAGTAAGGTCATCGGCAATGAAAGGTGTGAATAAGTCAGGTGATGGCGGAGCAGAAGTGGAAAGTGCACAGAAGTCAGTGAGCTCTGCATAAAAAGCATCCGGCACGTCGGTTATAAACATGTCATCAAGGGGCTGAACATGGCCAAGTGCTTCGCCGCAAAGAGCCGTCAGGGCTGTAGGAAGCGGATTGCAGACAACGATGGCGCTGAAACCGGCTGAAATGTCAAGCGTGGCGAAAGGGAGGGGAACATCTTTGCGGGTTATGAAGAGTTCCGAAGGAGTGAAGAGCATGCGCCTTCAGAGACAGCGCCACAGAAGACGGGAACAACGGCAGACGAGTACGGTGGTTTGGCGATGTCTTCCCGAAGAACTTGCTTAGCGGGAAGAGATGTGGCGCCGACGAGGGGCGCGTCACACAGAGGCGATCACTCGACTTCAGCATGTGCACAATTGATGACGGTGTTATTTCGCGAAAGAAAGTCCCCACCAAGTATCACGTCGAGAGAAGAGGACTGCAGAACCACAAACTCCACAATATAGAGAACGCCCTGAATAACAACGCTAGCTGTGCATGCTGCTGAAGGCTGAACTGGCTGGGCGCTTGCTGTGCGAAGACAAAACCCAGAAAGTGGCGTCGTAACTTTTCGTAAAGCGCGAGTGAGGAGTTCGCTTAGGACAGACGCGGCTGCTCCAGAATCAATTAGCGCAATGGTAGGGACGCCGTCAACAGTAAGGTCGACAACGTTCGAAGGTGACAATGGAGGACTTGTACAGATCGATGGCGACGCAGTTCCTGCCTCCTGAACTGCGGCGCTGAGTTTTCCTCTTGCGTGGGTGAAGGGCGCCGACGCATGGGCGACAACGAGCCGCGACACGGGGAAGGTGAACGACGTTAAGGACCAGGCCCTCGGCTGGTGGCCTGTTCGACTGCCGACTAAAATAAGTGTCGTAGAAAGGCTGCACGTCGGCGTAGGGAGGTGACAGCACAAACCCATCAGAGTGCAGCATGCGGCGGCGGCGGCAGAGTCATGCCACATGGCCGGGAATACCGCAGGCCTAACATATGGGCCGGTTGTCTTGCGTGCGCCAAGGATTAGCAAAGGCAGGAGCAGGTGGATGAACGAGATAATGAATGGGTGGTAGCGGCCGAGGATGTAGAGCAACGAGTGGTTGACGAGGAGGCTGCGCGGCGACGGATGCGTAAGTGGCGCGGCGACAGGGTACTGCTGATGCTGTATTGGTAGAGCCTCAGCAACTTAGTCTTCAATAACCCGCCAGAGCGTAGGGGCGAGCTGTGTAGGAGGCTGTTGCGGCAGCGGCTACCTATTGGGGTAGCTCAGCGAAGGGTAGTAGAGAAAGCTGACGTGCAACTTACTCCCCTACGAAAGCTTGGATTTGTGTGAGCAAGCGGGAGCGATCAGAGAAGGCTGTCATGGAAGAGAGGGCCTCGTCAGCCAGTGAGGGGCGCCTGGTCAACTCGCGCTGCCTCCTCAACTCGTCGTAGCTTTGGTACACGTTTATGAACTCTGATACGGTGCGCGGACTCTTGGCAATCAACACTTGGAAAATGTCATCGGCGATGCCCTTCAAAATGTGTTTCAATTTGTCATTTTCGTGCATAGAAGCATCCACACGTTTGTATAGGTCGAGAACGTCTTCGATATAACAGGTGAATGTTTCATCGGGTTGTTGCGCTCGCTCTCGTAACCGCTGCTCGGCGCGCAACTTGTGGACGGCGGGCGACCGAAAACTGCAGCGAAAGCGGTCTTGAACGCGGACCAGGACTGAAAGTAGGCTTCGTGATTTTTAAACCACAGGTGAGCCACTCCCGCAAGGTAGAAGATGACGGCATTTAACTTGGCGGTATCATCCCATCGGTTGTGCAAGCTCACCCGTTCGTAGCTGGACAACCAGTCATTGACGTACTGTTCATCCGTACGGCTGAAAACCGCTGGATGGCCTTGCGGGACAGCGCCAGAGCAGGCAACGGAGGATGGCGGCGACGTCGGCAGGGGAGAGTCAGGCATGACGGGAGGCAGAGTCCGACACCGGAGTTCCAGGGTGTAGATGTTCTTGAATACCCCGCACCTTCCACCATTTGTAGTGGGGTGTACTGAACAGTTCAGATGGTAGCGTCTGTTCGTAACCGACAAGGCAGGTGACGCAGAGCAGGAACAGCTGGTTGACCGAACGGCTCACACTCGTCCTAAGCACTGGCGATACGGCTGGCCCACTGGATGCACTGCAGGCATGGAACAGACGATCTGGCTGGCCTTGTTCTTGTGCTCTTCTTCTTCATTACACGATAAACAAATAAATAGGCATGTGCTATGTGGTTAGACTAAATAAAAAAAAAAAAAACATTACTGTGGGGACTTGAATTTTGCCCGATGCTCTTATTTAAAGAAAAGCAATGCACGATGCGATGTAAATGCAATGTAAGGGTCGCGTTTTATTTCAGGATGTGGTTAAGCTGCAACCGCCAAACTAAGGTCGACACCGGAAGGCGCAAGAAGATGTTCCTGATTTCACCAGGAAACCGAAAACAAGCCAAAGCGTTCGTGTACTGCGGCGGGACTCCTCTTTCCCGGTACCCCAAAGACAATCGGGGCCATCTAGATCCACCGCCGCGAAGCCTGCGCATGGCATGCGAAATACGTGGCGCGCGTGCGAACGCTGAGAAAAGCGCCATACGGCAACCACGCTCCTCTCTAGCGCGCCTTTCTGGACACGCTGCGCCATCTAGTGGCACTTCCAAGAGAAGTCCGTGCGTGGCCTCCGAGACGAGAAGCGTGGTGCGCCGGCTCCTGCGAACGCTGAGAATAGTTACCTCACTTGGCTTAAACCACGCACTTCTTACAAATTAAGCGTGTGTCCCCTGCAACGCGTTCATGTAGCCACGACAACGGGAAGCCTATGCCGGAAGCCTACGGATAGCCAGCAATATTTAGACTACAACAGTCATAACCCGGGACACTGCAACACTGCAAGCAAGGAGTTTTTGTCCGACAAGCGAAACGCATAAGAAGAATCTGCAGCGAAGACCACGATTATATCCACCACCTAAATGACCTTAAAACAACGCTAGCAGAAAGAAACTATCCACAAATTTCTCTCCATAGAGCTTATGATGTCGCGTCAAGATTGGAGAGACAATGGGAATTAGCGAAGAAACAGCCTACACCAGAATCTGACAGACTGTCAGCCTTTATAACAAAATATATCTAATGCACTGCCAAACATAAACAACATTCTACGAAAATACCAACCAATATTATCTAGTAACGAGCGCCTGAGAAAAGCGTTCCCGGATGTACCAAGGGTTACCTATCGCCGCAACAGGAACTTTAAAGAGATGTTAGTGCACGCAAATGTCAGCCAACGTCATTCCCCGGTAATAAAGCAAGTTGTCGCCCTAAGTGCAAACCTGCAGGCACTTTCAAAGTGACATTGGAATTAAGAGCACCGCAAACAGTTATACACACGAAGACAAATCTAGCTTCACTATTACAAGTTCGGATGTGATTTATATGCTTGAATGTTCCTTCTGTAAGATACAATATATCGGTGAAACGGGAAAATCAATGAACGTCAGAATAAATGGACATCGCGCGGACACAGCTAAAATGTTTCCCAAAGCCTTGCCGAGCATTTCGACCAAACAGGTCATAAATGTAAAGAACTTAAACTCTACAATTTGCAGTCAAATTTCCGTTCTGAACGAGACAGAAAATACAGAGAATCATACCTTATCCATAAGTTCAAGACATCGCAACCAATAGGCATAAACATTTCAAAGGGAGCTTTAGAATCCATTCGCTATGCTAAATTTCAAGCTATAGGCAAGAACATTTAGTTTGGTTGCTTAGTCTTTTTTCTTTTTTTTATCCCTTTTAATTATTTATTCAATTCCAGTATTCTCTTGTAACTTTTCTTTTTTTCCTTTTTTCAATTTTTTTTTTCACTAGCAGTGGTTTCTGCCGCTCCTTCTATTATCTGTTTCAGAGACAAGACAGCCCACAACCACCAGCGAAATAGGTAATAAAGGGCTGCTATGCACGCCGTTGACACGCGGGCTGACATAGGGTCGTTGACACGTCATTGACAGACGGCCGTGTCCCTGGCCTTGTGCACAGCACTGCTTTATTCTCAATTCGACACCCTCGCCGCTTCCACACCTTCGCTCATTGCCGCACCCACAGGCCTTACGCCCTCTCCCCTTTAGAAGAACCCCACGTATATACTGTTTCGAGGAAAGCATATGTCGCCTTGAAGTAGATAAGCTCACCTGTCAAAACGTTGGCAGCCCGGTCTTCCCCCTGTGTGGTGGATATGCGGACTTCGAGCATGTCCTGTGGGGCTACGCCTCTGCCGGTCCCCCTTTCACCCAAGAGGAAATGATGACCATCATTAGGGCCCAGGACTAGACCTCTCAAATCCTGGCCGGCCAGAGGGCTCGCGAGAGGGCCGTCAGGTTTCACGTGATGGTCCCCGAGTGGGCCTAGCCAGGTGACGTTGAGTTTGCTCGCGTCAATTGTGAGCCAAATAAAGGTGTCTCACTCACTCACTCCAGCCTTGTGCTCGTTTTGCTTATCATCTTGAATTTCCATTTCCTGCCTTCCCCGTGTTTTCCACGACAACGGGGACACATGACATGTACGCCTCGATATGGCCGGTTTGGCCATATCGCCAAGTGCGTAGGTTCGAGTGCGATAACTAAATATATCTTAATTAACTGCGCCTTAGTTTACTTTGCCCTAATTAACTCCCCAAGTCATGCTGACGCTTCTTCGCTTCGGCTTCACGCTTTCTTATAAAGAAATTGATGGCCTAATTCACTACACCGAAGGTCGCGGGTATGACTCCTACCAAATGTGGACGCTTCGATCGTGAGTCTTAATTACTTTTGCCTTAATTAACACAGCAGATCGCGGATTCGGCTCCCGCCAAAGCCGGAGAGCTCGACCCCCTATGGAGTTTGGTGCCATAACACCGGACATCGGATTGTTCGACCCATGAGCCACCTAAGGATTTCGCCTTAATAAGTTCAGGGCACTCATTAACCTCATCGTTAGGAACTTTACCGCACGTGTTTATTTTGGAAAGTTGCATGGACTTCATAAAAGCCTGGTTTCGTGTTCGTATACTTCAAAGCGGCCATGTAGGCCAAAATCAATGGCGTCGAATCTTTCATTCAATTTGCTTAACGGGGCACTCTCAAACGCGCGCTAAGCGAGGCTTGCAGTGCAACCCCCCCCCCCCCCCCCCCCTGTGACGTGTTAGGGGGGCGTATAAAGAAGCATGGCCATAGGGCGCGATAGAAAGTCCGTCTCGACCCAGCGCTCTCAGGGACTACGAGAAGTCCCAATAGAGAGTTGTGCACAGCGCCAATTGAAATTAAACCGCGGCAACAGGGAAATGCTATACGACAGCTTCGTCTTACGTCACGCGATTACGTCACACAGGAGTTGGGCAGAGAGCCACGTTTCGCGGTGGCGCGCGCGTAATCGGGTAAACTGAACGAGTAACTTGACGCCAGGTAATTCGGTGTACGTGCCCATTTGGAAATGTAGAAACATGGAGCTAAAAACCTTTATGACGGTTTCCCTAAACTTTCCGCTATTAGAAAAATAGTAAGGAGGGCGACTTGGTAGAGGTTAACCTTTTTCGGGTGACGCTACCGGTGACACGGAAGGGCAAAAAAAAAAAGAAAGATGTTAACCACTATGAACATGTGCCTTTAAGTTGTTTGATAGAAAATTAATTAATCTAATTCGTTTATAAAAAAATCAGTGGATTGCTTTGGCAGATCTTGCAAATCAGGAGCGCCTGATCACATAATTCATCTCCACTGATGTAGCTCTACTAGTGTAGGAGTTTAAAAATGAATTTGAAAAAATAAGGACACAGTGAATTATACGATCAATGTGCAGCTAAATTTTTTAGGAGCTGGTAGGTGTGTGGGGCTGTGCGTTTCCTCAGAAAAAGAAAAGCGTATTCAGCCATGTTGTAATGCATCAAGAAATGAGCAGAATGCACATCCTCGGTCAAGAACAAATTTTCCGTGTTCTATCACTCATGTCGCACAAATTATACTCTCGAAGAAATGGAAATGCCGGAAGAGACGTACAAAACGCCGGATCCCATGAAAAGTTTATTCTACGAAACGAATTGCCAAGGACAATCGGGTCCCCTTAAAAATGTCCAGAACGAACATCAAATCATTTAAGATAGTTAAGAAAATTCTGGAGCTTCTGGAGTGTCATCGTTGCCACTGCATGTCTTCATAGAGGAAATCAATTCACCATGGCACACGATAAAGCAAGTACTCACAATAATATAACAAGCAAGTTATCTTTCAAACCGAAATAGCGCCAGAACCGAGTCTTCAATAGTGAAGTGGTCTTCAAAATAAAGACGCTATTTCTTTTGATGAGTTTCATCTGGGCTGGAACTGCAAGCACGGAACTTCTTGATAATGAAAAGGGACGGTATGTCCTTTCCATGAGTCTGAACAAGAAAAAGCTATTTGCTAGAGGAGCATTTCTGTGATCAAGTTCCTTTACAAGCATTAATTTATGAAATATTTTAGGCGCTTTCTTCCTGTTGCGTTGTTCCCACTCCGGAAAGAAAAGGGCTTGAAGACCTCTTGAATAGCTTTATGCCTTTGAAGAGCAAGCAACATGGAAACAAAGTACTCCTGTTCTTCCGCTTCAAAAAGAGCAAAAGTATGATTCGCAAAAAATTGAATCCTTGCTGGGAGTGTTATTCTGGAGACAAAAAGATCTGCTACTTCTGACGGCGTAATCAGCGCCCTCTGGGAAGGAGCGCCTGAAGATGGCCCCCCAGCATTGCTGGAAACTTTTCGATTAAGAGCTAAAAGCTCATGGGCAGCTTTGCTCTTCTCTGATCTGTGAGAATCGGTGGAACAGTATTGGAGACCACGACATTTCGAAAAGCAAGTCCACTTATCTCTTCGCCACGGTTTTGTTGTTAACTCGCTTGGTTTTTACAGTGTTTTCTCTTAGCTGTTTTGATGACAACATAACAATAGCAAGGAAATGAAATGAAATGAAAGGTGGATATCCTGCGTACTCTGAGGGAGCGCCATGAAGGAAAACATGCGATATGTGAAATGAATGCAGTAAATAACAATCAGGGGACTTTCGTGCTTCTTAGTCGCTTCTTATGAGCAATCTATTAACATGCACTTGAGCGTCTCTTTGGTCACAGAAAGAACAGCGCTGAACCAAACAGCCCATCAGTCAGTCCTTGTGGTCTCTTGGGTATTTCAGAAAGAAAGGAAAAAAATATTTTTGCATTCACTGTTTCATGGTCAGGGGAAAAAGAAAGGCGCTGATTGCGGTCTTCAGCAAGGTTTCTTGCTCAAGTCAGCTTAGGAAATAACTAAACGCTATTATTTTCTTTCAAAGACTCTACTCGCAGTCCGCCGATAAGCTACGAACTTAAGTGCAACCTCACTATCGTGCATTTAAAAAAAATTATTTTCTCTTGGTGCAAAGTTTTGCAGCCTGTATGAAATTCCTTTTACATTGCACTGTTCTTGTGTGTTACATGAATGCGCCGATGAAAGCACTAAATTAGGTGAAAGCAATGCGTAAAATTTTATGTGCCACTGCATTTGCGCAGCATGATCTTTCCCATCTTTCTGATCATCAATTTTCTGGTGAGCGGCTGCTCGGAGATGGTTCACCGTACTATAATTTGTGTGCACCCCCCCTTGTCAACATTGCAGCGGACCTCACAAAATTGCCAACTGCGACGCTGCTGCTACTTTTAAGTGCCGAAACCGTTCCGGGGTGCATGAAACGACATCGAAAGATTGTCCGAATATAAAGGAAGAAAAGCGCGTCCTGTAGATGACGGAACGGAAGGATTCGACCCACAGAGGGGCCTCTTCATCCATCCGCCGTCACAGACGCTGTACAAAATGCAGACGCCTGCGCAACCGCAGTGTCCTTAATAATGATGGATCAACTACCTACCAAGACTTTGTACCACCCCTTGAGTCACTGCTAGTGCAGCATGAAGTTGCTACGCCCGACTCAAGTGCGTCACCTCCAAGGGAAGCGCAAAGTGGGCCAGCGTTGCATGCAGCTGCTTCAGAGGTTGAATGGCCTTCGCTAGCATCCGCCGCAATGAGCAAAACTGCACCATGGGCTGCATCTCCAAAGATGAATGACGACAGGCAGGACTGTGAGCAGATACATAGCTTGCTAAAGAACTTGCTTAAGTCAATACGTGTAATTCTTTGTAAGTAGCAGACGCCATGTGCCAAGGGAGCAGTGGAAGTTTAGAGCGTGGTAGAACCGCTTCTGGTAGCGATTTCCTCGGGAAGTATGGCGAGATCATTTGAAGAGCAAGTACGTGACTCGGCTATAATGCGGAGGAATGCAAGAGGTCGGCGAAACCGGCTATCTGAATTTCGGCAACGGATATTTACATATCAGTATCCCGTGATCGTTATATTCCAACCGAACATAAATGTGTCTTCCTTTCGTTTATCTCCATACGTTAAAATGCAGTCTCACGACGACCGAAGTTCAAGCAAAGGGAAGATCTGTGTGCGCCGCGATTTAACGTACGCTTGAGACAGCATAGGCCTGCTCATACCTCTAATGAATATTCAGGGTGTCCCAGCTAACTTTAGCCAGAGTTTAAAACTATGCCGAGGCACTCTAAGACGACGCCACTAAATCCATGTTTCTGATTTTCGTATGGAATAAGTCACACTATTTCTTGTATTCTGCTTAATTCCATAATTAGTCAAGATTCATTAACCGA